>NW_027187342.1:13013970-13100045 GCF_028583685.1 Petaurus breviceps papuanus | reverse complement strand
TCTCTAGTGTCTCTCCAAATCTACATCACCAGCTCCTCCCAGTTCAGGACTTTCTTTTCACATCAACAAGCCCATCCCACAGGTGGGATTAACAAACTCTGGGTTTTAACACAATCAATTTGAAAACCAAGCCAATACAGGGGAATCTTTAATTGCCATTACTATCACAGGGATATAAACACAAGCATAAAGATAGTTCATGTCCTTAAGGAGTTTATACTGTAACAGGGGAAGACAACACATAAAAGGGAGCTGAAAAGTTTGAGGGAAAGAGAGGGAAAAGTAACAGAACAGACAACAATGTCTGCAAGAGTCAGAAATACAGCTGGAAGGAAATGAAGCATGGTTGATCTGAGACTGACTCCAAAATGTGGGGCCCAGAAAGAACTCAGCAATGGCCATGTCCATGCCTGGAACACACATGCCTTCCTTAACACTACCTCATAAAGTACCTTTCTTTCCTTTAAGATGCAGCTTAGACACTATTTTTGCAGGAAGCTTTTTTGGATTTACAACATCTAGTGCTGTATGTAAGTACACACACACACACACACACACACACACACTTTATATGTGCTTATGTCCTCCATTAGAATCTAAACTCACGTGGTGCAGTGAATAAAGTACTGGCCCTGGAGTGATATTTCCCCCCCTCTTCCTCTTTTTTTCCTTTCAAAAAATATTTGTGTGGGATGTCTGTCTGAGAAGGAAAAGGAGAGGGAATATTGGAGGAATTTTCATGAAGTAAAAACAAAATATAGCAATAAAAATTCTTTAAGGGGCAGCTAGGTGGCATAGTGAATAGAGCACCGGCCCTGACGTCAGGAGGACCTGAGTTCAAATAGGGCCTCAGACACTTAACATTTACTAGCCTATGACCTTGGGCAAGTCACTTAACCCCAATTTCCCTGCCTTCCCCCCTCCAAAAAGCAAAAAATGAATGAATGAATAAAATTTTGAAAATAAAATAAAAATTCTTTAAAACAAAGAAAAATACAAGGTAAAACAAAAAAATAATGGATGCTAATAAAATATTTGAAAACATTTTTAAGGTGATTACAACAAAAGCCTTTCAATGTTTTCTTTAATTTGGTCAATAATTTCTTTACCTGTGCTGCAGCCCAAATGCAATCTATGTGCTGAGTACTTAGTCGTCCTTCTGCTGCCAGAAAATTCAAAATTACTTGGCACTGTTTGATAATCTGTAAAACAGGGATACATATATTCAATATACAAAATACTTTTATCTACCAAGATTATCAAAAACCAAGTAATTTTTAAAACAAACCTCAATATGTAAATTTGGTCCAAATATATGCTCAACAACATTGTTGCTAATAAGCCAGTCTGCAAGCTCTTTTGCAATTGACCTAAAATAAAATAATAAAATTAGTTAGCACTGTAGATAAACTAAAATTGCAAGGTTTCATGAAAAGCTATTACTACTATCATTTATCAAAACAAAAAGAGACTATTTGCAAAGAATGGACATGTAAACAGATAAATTTCCAGTGATTAAAATATAAACAGAAATTGAAGCTTTATAAATTTTTCAGAACTCTTCATTAAAGAGCTTTAATCTTATATATGTCACTGAGGAAAATGTAAAATGAATCAACTCACTGGCTCTACCTTTCTTCTCAGGGGCAATCCTGCCCATAACTTCATTTATATGGAGCCTAGATTCAATCAAAAAATGAGGGAGCACTGAAATACGTAGGCCCTACTAGTTACTCAGTATGCTCAGGTGAGTACTAGAAAGGTGGCAAGTCTTAAATTTCCAGGAGCAAGAGTTATCCCTACAACTACTACTGTACAATAGTTCTTAGTGAGGATGCTGCTGATATGATCCTCAAAAAGGAAAGAACATTAAGCTTAGTATTATTCTAAGCAACTTGTGAGCACCTTCTATATAATGTATATTTTCTATAACCTTTTGCCTCTTTTGCTCTTATTATTAATTATGCACTATGAAAGTGATCTAGTTACAATTCAGGGAGTTAATCCTTGTTTTCCTGCTTTTTCAAATGTTATTAATCACATGAATACTTTTTGTATTTTTCCCCCTTAACAGCATTATCAGATGTCTTATCTCTACTCTGATGTTCATAAACAAATGACAGATTTCTATCTTTAGTAATTATTCTTTAAACTCCCAAATACTAAGCCCTACCATCCTCAAGCCCAATCATCTTAGTATCTATTATTCATTTGCTACTAAACAATTTATTAGAGCATATAATCATAAAAAAATTAGTAATTAAATATACTTTCACTTAATTCACATGACTAAAACATAAAACTTACTACAGAAAATAAAATAAGAGCAAGACAAGTTGTGATTTTATTTTTAAAATGTAAAGTATGCAGACATTAATAATAAAGTATTTACATGCATATTCCTAACTCCTGAGTGAAAAAACTTTTCTATACAAGTCTATATTTCTTGTGCAATAATCAAAAAATATGTAGTGTAAGAAATTATATTATAATACAGATTCTGCTGTACAATAATATATGAAAATCTATTCTGTTTTTAACTAAAAATCTTCAAGAACCAATAAAGTCTACAGGAAAAACAAGCTATTTAGACTTAAGGAAGTAAATGTGAATCATATTAGAGTAAAAGAATACAGGAACAGATATTTTGACCAGTTTTAAATTCTAAAACAAAGAAAGTAGGTTAAAGAATGTTTAAAAAAAAAGTAATTAAAAAGAAAAAAAGGTTAGCGTGCTTACTTTAGCAGTAACCTAAAAATTATATCTGGAAAAAATCAGTTTCTCAGATTTAAGGAGATAAATTTAATGTTACTTCTAATTTACAGTTATAGTTGAATACTATTATACTTAAGTATTAATAAAATACCAAATCCTGCCATTTTTCCACATTATGACCTCAAACCCTAAGTTCTCTCCTAGACATCAGGAGGCATCACCCCTACACCAATAATATTCTCCTCCTTTCCCCATGTTGACTGCTTAGAGAAAGAGTACATCCCTATACTGATCTCTTCTCAAGCTGGTCTTTTATCATTTGGTTGCTTGTGCTGTACCAAACATAATCCTGCATCACTCCACCATCTGCAGTCTTTGCTCCCACACATGTGATGCTGAATGAAGGTGGAGAAACTCCTGGACTGGATGTCCTAGAAATTTATGATCCATAATGTCAACTGGGCCCTCACTGATGCAAGGCAATCCTTTTACACCTCCAAATTAACCCACAATTTCAAACCTCCCATGATTCCTTCCCCCAATTGTCACAACTCAGAAGCTTGTCTCACATTTTACTGAAGATACTGAAGGCATGTGTCCAAAACTCCTTCAGCTACCATGTAATCAATTATTGCCTCAAGGATGATAGATAGACAGACAGACAAATAGATAGATGGATAGATAGACAGATAGAAAGATAGATAGATACACAGATAGATAACTACATGCTAAGTATACTCCATGACCTCATTTTGGTGTTTTCTTGGCAAAGATAGTGGAGCGGATTGCCATTTCTTTCTCCACCTCATTTTAAAGATGAGAAAGTGTGGCAACTAGGATTACACAATTTACCCAGGGTCAAAGAACTAGTAAGTGTCAGAGGCCAGACTTGATTCCCAAGCCCAGCATGCTAATGTACTGCTATTAAACATTAAACAGCTTATACACCCATTGAAGTATCAGAAACAAAATCAAGTCAACCCTATCTTCTCGAACTTACTAATTGATATTATCCATCACTATTTTATGTTGGAAAAGAAGGGGAAGAGAGGAGCATACTAAGAACAAAAACGCAAAAAGTTAGAAACCAACTAAATAATCCATCACTTAGAACAATAAAAACAAAACAATCCCTCACCTTCCCAAAAATCTCCTACCAATATATAAACGAAAGGGAAAAAATATAATCTTCCCCAGAAGTTAAATTCCTTCTGGGGGAGAATATCAAGTAGGTTTAAGAAATAAAATATTAAGAGGCACTGTAAGAAAAATAAGGAAACAGCAGGTGAAATAAGTTAAGTCAAATAAATGGAACAAAAAAACAGAATTGATTTTTGGGTGGGCAAATTAGTGAAACCAAGAAGAGTGATTCAAGGCTGAAGAGTAGGATTTGGAGCTCTAGCTGGGGAATCACTGAACAAAAGTAATTTGAACAGTTGTTAATTGACAATAATTGAGTACAAAAGTTTTAATAAATTGCTTAAGATTATTGTAGTACAGAGTAGTACTTAAAGGGAGGAGAGAGGGCGCTCACCAAAAATCTTAATTGTTGTGAAAACCTGGGGAAAGTGTGCAGAAATGCCGAAGTGATCAATGTTTGTACTTTTGCCACAGTTAAGGTGACTTATCTGCAGACCAATCACCCTCCTTAAAAGAGAAGGGAATAGAAAAAGATCAGGGCAGCGTGGTGGCTGGCTGAACAGAGCACCAGCCCTGGAGTCAGGAGGAGCTGAGTTCAGATCTGGCCTCAGACACTTAACACTTACTAGCCATGCGGCCTTGGGCAAGTCACTTAGCCCCAATTGCCCTGCCTTCTCCCTCCAAAAAAAAAAAAAAGTTATAAAAAAAAATAGAACACCTCTCCATTCTCCAAGAAGTAAGGGAGAAGGAAGAATTCTTTTAAAAGGAAACAGAAGCAAGACTTCAAAGAGGAACACCACTAAATGGGTGAAGAGGAGGAAATACCTGACCCATGTCAGGATGACAGGATGGAAGATTTTATTAAGGGAGAAAAGGAAGGCAAAGGTGATAACTTCAAGAACAAATATAAACTGGAGCATATTCAAGGGACAGTTTAAATATGTTATGGTTCTTCTTACATAGAAATAATTATTATTACTCCTAAACAGAATTTAGTATGGCTTTCAAATCAAATAAGGAGTCCTACCAAAACATCATATTAATCATCTGCTTCACATAGCTCACATCAAGTTACAGAGCTTCACTGAAAAGCAATTACTAGGGGGCGGAGCCAAGATGGCAGAGTAGAAGCACAACCTTCCCACGGCTCCAGCTTCCACCTTCCCCAATCCATGTAAAAAGGGGACTCTAAACAAACTTTGGATCTGCAGAACCCACAAAATGACACAGAGAAACCTCCCGCTGAGGACAGCCCCGCAGGCCAGCAGGAATCCAGCACAGTGCTCTGGGAGCCAAGCCCAGCCCCACTCCAAGGCTTTAGCCCCAGGGTGGGCCTGACCAGCCACTGGCCAGAGGGACTCTAGAACAGCAGCAGCTGTGGCCATTTCCAGATTTATCAACACATAGATGCGAAGGACAAAGTGAGAGGTCAGTGCAGTCTGGACTTTGGGACCAGTGAGTGGGAGTGCGTGGCTTTTACCCCCGGGGCCAGTGCCACCTGGCAGCTTCAGCTCCTGGCCTGCAGACTGTAGGGGAACCAAGCACCAGTCTGAGGGGTAATCGCTCTTGCTTTAACCTACTTGGATCTGGATTGCAGTCTAGGGTGGAGTTCCAGGGGTGTGTGTCCAGCTTGCCAGAGCGTGTGGAGACCTCAGAGACGGCACCCATCTAATACCTCCAGCAGCTGAGAAAACCCCAGCATTTGGGACGAAAGCTCCCCTGTCTGGTGGCAGAGTCCAACTGTGGCAAAAAGCCCAAAAGTCAAGTAACTGAGTGGCAAAAATGAGCAGGCAAAGGAAACAAAGCAGAAGGTTCCAACATTACATTCCTATTTTGGGGACAAAAAGGAGTAAAGCATGGAACAGGAGGAAAACAGTGAAGTCAGAACTCCTGCACCAAAAGCTTCAAAGGAAAATACAAGCTGGTTACAGGCCATAGAGGACCTTAAGAAGCAGATAAAAGAAGTGGAGGAAAAACTGGGAAGAGAAATGAGAACAATGCAAGAAAATTATGAAATGAGAGTCAACAGCCTGACTGAGGAAAATAATACCTTAAAAAAACAGACTGACTCAAATGGCAAAGGAGGCTCAAAAAGGCAATGAGGAGAAGAATGCCTTAAAAAGTCAAATTTGACAGATGGAAAAAGAATCTCAAAAGCTCAATGAGGAGAATCATGGCTTCAGAATTAGACTGGAGCAAATGGAAGCTAATGACGTTATGAGAAATCAAGATGCTGTTAAACAGATCCAAACAAATGAAAGAATAGAAGGCAATGTGAAATATCTCATGGGAAAAACCACTGACCTGGAAAATAGATCCAGGAGAGATAATTTAAAAATTATTGGACTACCTATCACTCACTCAGTAACCTCTCCTCCACTGAGGTGGAAGACATTCATCCCTACTTCCCAAATGAAATCCCAAAGTCATTTGCTTTCCTTCCTCAGTGAGTCCAGTTCATGGCTCCCAATTTTTCTCTCCTCCCCAACTCCTGCCCCTCATACTAGGGAACTTCAATACACATATTAACTCTCTCAAAGATCTTAATCAAATTAGTTCCTCAACCTACACACTTAACCATGATCTATTTCTCCACTGCAGCTCAGCCATACACTAAGATTATGTTCTTGATCTTGCTATTACCTACAAATGTACCACCGACCATGTTCAAGAATTCCAAAATGCTCTTCTCTGACCACTGACCTATTTTAGCCTCCCACCTGTCTTCCAACCTTTAGCCTCCCTCTGTCTTACCATATAAAATTCTATCATTCACCCTCATCATGACCACCAATTCCTCTAAGTCATTCTCTCTTCTTTTCTCCATCATGACTCCTTGGTGAACCAGTTCGACTAAACATTGCCCTCTTCTTGAGTCACTACCAGAGTTGGGGAACCTGGGCCTCCAGGCTAGGTCCTTAAATATGACCCTTTGAGTTAATCCAACCTTGACAGAACAAATCCTCTTAATTAAAAAAAAAAAATTAGTTCTGTGAAGCTTGGATTCAGTCAAAGGGCCGTACTTGAGGACCAAGAGGGCCACATATGGCCTTGAGACTGCAAGCTCCCCATCTCTGCATCTAACCCCTTACGCATTTCACTGACTATGCCCTGCTAAGCCTCAGCCTTAATCATTCCCACCATTCACCACATTTACTCCTACACACCTGCCGCTAAATGAAGGTAGAGGAAACTTTTCTGATAGGTCTGCTACAAATTTATGTTACGTCACCTCAACTGGGCTCTCACCACTAGCAGTCAATCCTACAATACCTCCCTCAGCAACTCATTATCCCACTCTCTACACATGATCCTCCAGATCTTTTCATCCCTCCTTAAACTTTCATTGGCTTCCCTTGCCCCCATCCTCTGAACTAAGAATCTTTCCCCTTATTTTACAGAATAAAACTGAGGCTACTTACTTTGAGCTTCTTCTTTTCCTCATCTCTTATCATGAAGATACATTCTGCTACTTTCTCTTCTTCACTCTTGTTTTACAGAAGAGATGTTCTTACTCCTTTATCCTCAGGCAATCCCATTCTACTCTGTCTCAAACAGTCCCCTCTGTCATTCCCAATCTATCACCTATCTTCAAACTGTCCACTGACTCCATCTTTACTACCCACAAACATGTCCTTGTCTTCCTCATCCTCAAAAAACCCTTACCTGATTTGTCCAACTGTGCAATTATCCTTTATCTTTTCTGACCTTTGTGGCCAAACACCTTGAATAAGCCATTTAACACTAAGTGTTTCTACTTCCATTCCTCTCTTTCAAATTAACTCCTTACAATTAGACTTCCAACCTCATCATTTCCTTGAAGCTGTTCTCTCCAAAGTAAAAAATTACCTTTTAATTGTCAAATACAATGTCCTTTTCTCAATCATTCTTTTCAACCTCTCTATAGTCTTTGAGACTGTTGTTCAACCTCTCCTTATTGAAACTCTCTTCTCCTGGTTTTCAGAAAACCACCCTTTCTCCTCCTATTTATCAGATTGCTGTTTTTAAGTCTTATTTGCAAGATCTTCATCCAGGTCACACCCTCTAATTACAGATATCCTTCAAGGATCTGTCCAGGAACCTTTTCTCTTCTTTCTCCATTAGTGTTCTCATCATCTCCCATGGCTTTAATTGAATTTAATCTCCTTGCTGATGATTCTCAAAACTACCTATCCTGCCCTAATCTCTCTTCTTAAGTCCAATATTTTGTTATCTTCAACTGCCTTTTAGCCATCTCAAATTAGATGTCCAGTTGGAGTCTTAAATTCAGCATGTACAAAATTAAATTTATTATATTACCCCCTAAAATGTCTCTCTTCCCTCTCCCCTATTACTGTAAATGTCAACTCCATCCTCTCACCCCTCAGGTTCATAACCTTAAGTGCTGTCCTGGATTCCTCCCCATTTCTCACCCCACCCCGACCTCCCCAACCGCTATATCCAAGCTTTTGTGAAGGCTTGCTGATTCTATCTAGGCAATCTCTCTCAAACACATGCCCTTTTTTCCTCTGAAACTGCTACCACTAAAGCACAGTCACTCATCAACTAGTACCTGGACAACTGCAACAACATGCTGGTAAGGTCTTTCTGCATCTGCCCACATCAAACCATTCTCCATTCATCCACTGTGATTTTTTTTAAAGTACATGTCTAATTATACCACTCCCCTACTTAACTAATTCTCCAAATGTAAAAATTCCATTTGGTGTTCAGAGCCCTTAAAGGAAACCTACCTCTCTTCTTCCTTTCCAATATTTTTGCACCTTACTCCCTGCCATTTACTCTTCTAGTGACACTAGTCTCCTTGCTGGTCCATTAACAAGACTCTAAACTCCTGGAATTTTCTGTGGCAGTCCTCCAAGCCTAGAATACACTCCCTCAACTTTGTCCACTGGATTCCTTTAAGTGAAAGTTCAGAGGCTGCAGCCTAACGCAGCTGCCCACCCCATCCCCACTTGTTGTTTGTTAAATGAGTCTACCCAGAGCTATTGGCACTACCATGGGACCTAAGGGCCTGGAGGTCAAGGTCCAAGGTCTGAGGACCTCCCAAGTGATTTCAGGAGGACAAATGCTGTATTTAAGTTTTAATTATTTCTGCCACGTAAAGTTCACTTTGAGGCAATGTTTTACTTTGTGAGAGAAAGCTCAGTATTTCCTATCTTATTCCTCCATCTTCACAGTATTATTAGTACTTAGAACTTCAGTTTTGGTTCAGAGGCTTCTATGATTATTTAGTATTGAAGCTTAATTATCAGTTCCTAATAGGTTAATGTTATTTGACATAACTCATTTAAATCTAAATTTTATATATCTTTCCACTATTATTTTACATAATTTTGACAACTTTATTAAAACAGTTACTGCATTGTACTTATTTTATGTGTATTTTGTTATTAGGTACATGTATACATATTATTTCTCCAGAAATAATCTAAAATCTTTAAGACTGAGGATGGATTCACAATTTTGATTTTTGTTTCTTTATCCTTAGCATCTAGCACAGAACCCAGTATAGAGCAAATGCTCAATAAATGTTTTTTTGAATGACTCATTTAAAGAAATCAGACTTAGGTCATGTTATCGCTAACAATTTATAATACAATTTTCAATTACTGCTCATACTATATAGCTGCTAAAACTAAAACTGAAAGGCAGAACTTAAAAGACCTTTCCCTAGGACTGCAATTTACCTGACTTCACTAATAGAGGAGAAAAAATGTATTTACTTTAAAAGTTCCTCAGTGAAAACTGAGCCTAAAAAGAGGAAAAGAACCAAAAAGCATCTCTTTCAGTTCCTGCAGGCCAGACTGTCCCTAAAGGTTAACAAAAACTTCATAAAAAAAGCAAAGTAGGTCCTAACTCCTTTCCATATAGATGAGAAATTTGCTAGAATGGCCTCTGTAGCTCTTGCATAAAATCTTATTATTCAAAGAAAAAATGTACCAAAAAGTTCAAAGAAAAAGGATAAAAGATCCATCATTATTCATGTACTTAATTCTACAACATCAGTCAACTATTCCTATTATGATACAAAAAACAATTTCCATTTTCTCCTTGGAAGCCTCTATAATTTCCTTTATAGTTTAATATGAAACTCCTGCAATGACTCAGAAGGAGAAATTTCCAAACAACTTTGTTGCAATTTTTTTTGATACAACATATATATTTTGTTCTTAGTCATTTATTCTATTTCCTTGGCACAGGAAGAATCTCCAATCCTAAAAGGATATTAATTATCAAATATGTTCCCCTTCTTCCCCCCAAATCTCCTTGGAATGAAAGAGATGCTCAGAAAATGAAGTATCAAAATTATTTAAAATTGTAACAAAGGATTCTTCTAATAAAAACCAAACTTGTGTATATTGGCTCTTTAGAAAAAAAAGAAAAAAACACAAAATAGAAAACAAACAGCCTACACAGAGGTAATGAAGCACAAAATCGAAGAGTTAACCTTAGAAAACCAAAGTTTCTAACTTCAATTAAGTCATTTAAAAACTCAGGCTAACAGTTTTAAGGCATGGCCCAAGAAAATCTGCAAAAAGTATCTGCAACTATGGGGTACAGAAATCTATCTTGCTCTACAGGAAAACTGATGGTAAGGGGATAAGAGAAGTGGCGGGGGGAGGGGGGGGGCCCTGATATAACGGAAGGCAAATTGGGGGAAAGCTGAAATCAGAATGAATGCTGTCTTGAGATAGGAAGTGGGGAGAGATGGGAAGAAAATCTGGAACTCAAAATCTTGAGGAAGTGAATGGGGAAAACTAAAAATAAATTAACGAAATTAAGGCAAAAAAGGTATCTGTAACTGCAGTACTCTAGGAAAAACTAAGGGCATTTATACACAACATGTTTTGAATATTTCATATTTTTTACTCAATTTTTATTATGATCTTGAAACCTCATGACAAATGACAAGACATAAAATAGCTATATTTTGGCAAAAAAAAATAGATAAAATCTTTAAAAGTCTAGAGATTAATTCATTTTTTAATCTACCTAAGACAAACTAAGAATCATAAACTAAAAGATTACATATATTTGCATAAGGGGGGAATGAATGTCTATAGTATCCATATAAATTAGCAAAGGCACAGATATCAGCAGGGACAAAGAAATTACAGCAGGGTCTAAGTAATGAAACATAAAATTTAAAACTACAAAAAAGTAATCCAAAGCAGTTTTGGGGGTCCAGAAATAATTTCAAGTTTACCATTTGCAATGACTGATGAGTGCTGAAGGTATATTATTTTGGAATACTGTGCTCAAATTTTACCTACATAGCATTTCAAATAAAAAGACTCAAAAATATACACTATCATAATAAGATCATTAAAATGATCTCACATTGTAGAACTACATCACCCACCTTGCTAAAAGGTGGGTTAAATATCCTAAAAAATTTTTATTGCATTGTTTATAATCTCTTTAATTTTATTTGCATATTTTATTTTTTCAAAATTTAAAATCAATGATTTCTGAAGTGCTAGAAGTTTTGTAAGAAGTACTATACAAAATCTTTTAGCAATGTTACATTTTAAACATTTGGCAATTACCAATAAAAATCACTGGATAAAATATGTAACATTTCCCTCCATTCTACTTTTATTTAAGAATGAAGAATTTTAAGTATACCAAGGAAAAATTTAACATTCTTAATGTTAAATACTTTGTACTTTTAATTCATTGTATCACTGCTGAGAAATTTCAGTACAAGTTTTCAAGAAAAATCATAAAAGAAGGAAGAGAATAGCAAATTAGAGTATGTGAGCAACTGAGCTAAAGGTATAGTAAGAAGTATCACAGAAAAGCTATGTCACTGTCAAATCTTGTTGCCACCAACACAAACCTTTTAACTTTTTTTTACTAAAACAATATTTTTTTAAATTAGCTATAATTTTACATATACTTTATATACATTACCATATGATATATACAGCAAGGTGGCAAAGTGGAGTTATGCACCCAGCTTCTTTCCTCACCTGTACAATGGGGACAATAATAGCTTCTATCTCCTAGACAAGGATCAAATGAAATAATACATGTAAAGTGCTTTATGGACTTAAGCACTATTAATGAAGAACTGAGGCATACAATGTCTGAGGCTGGATTTTGTTTTGGTTTTTTTTTTTACTCAAAGATGAGACTTCCCGATTCCAAGCTATTGCTCTATCCACTGAGCCACCCAGATGCCCCTATGACCACTGATACTAGTTTAAATTTAAGAAACAAAGCAAACTAAAGGTTCTATAATCAGTTTAAGCAGATACGAATCATTAATGAATAAAAGAGAGAGTAGAGAGAGGGGAAAGAAATTTATGAAGCTGAAGACTAAATAAGAATGAGAATACTAGAAGTTTAAAAGACTAACATATGAAACAAAATGGCCTTACATGTCAATTAGCCACATAATATCAAGTTAACAGTTTCTACCCAAGAGGCAAGTGAATTGATTTGTCATTTTAATAAGATTTTTTACACAAATGGTTATACCTGTGATATTAAACTTTAAGTATAACATCATATGAGTTATAAACATAAGGATACTGTAAGAATGCTTACTAAGGTTGAATTAGATGTTCCTTTCTGCCACCCCCTCCCTAGAAAAGGGAACTTTTCTCTTTCTCCATAATCTTCTTAGGTTGTAAAATTTTAAGGTTTCTGCATCCTTCCATGCACACAAAATCTCTGATCCCAAAGTCCAGTAAATAAAGACAGTATCTTCTCCCAGTACATGACTGACTCTCAATTCAAGGTATCAGATAATCAGTCAACCAACAAGCATTTGTTAAATGTCTACTGAATGCCATGTATTATATTGTGTTCTGATACAAAGGAAAAAGTAAACAAACAGTCCCTGACCTTAAGGAGCTTATGATCCATCCAAGGGAGACTATAAATTCACATAAATCTATGTGAAAAATATACAAAACAAATATAAAGTAATCTCATATAATATACTAAAGTAACATCTAGAGCGATAAGGAAAAGTTTCATGCAGAAACACTCTGCTGAGCTTCAAAGGAAGGTAGGAATGCTAATAGGTAAATAAGGAGTACATTATATTAAAGAGGGGACACCCAAAACAAAAGAGCACAGAAATGAGAGATAGTATGCATATGATGGAAATAGCCAGGTCATTTCAAGTAGATGGTTGAGTGTGTGAAAGGAAGTAATATAAAAGGCTGGAAAGATAAGGTTGGAGTTACACAGTGAAAGGTTTCAAAGACTTCAAAAAGAATTTGTATTTGATTCTAGAAGTAATAGGGAGCCAACAGAGTATTGAGCAAGCAAGTGCTATGCACACGCTTGTACTTTAAGAACAATACTTTGGCAGCTGAATGGAGGTTAGATAATGATTATAAGTCATACTCTTGAAGGACAAACCATTATAATTCCCTGCTATACAGAGACTAACAATCTCAGTCAAGTCTCCTTGCAATTCCTATCCCAAAACCTGTATGTCAAAACATAGACAAACTGTAAGCAAACAAAACTTGTTCTTTTATTCTTTTTAAATATTTTCTTTATTAATTACAAAGTATCTACTATATAATTCTCCCTTTTTGCACACTTTCTGAACTGGGCTAATATATGAGTAAGATATTAATGTATTTATAACCCTTTAACAATTAATTTTCAAAATTATTTAATCATTATTTAATTGTTCATTATTTATGAAAATCATGTCCTCATTTTAGAAATAAAGAAAGAGAATTCCTTGATATATGAAAACTTCATTCCCTGCTATATCATTCAGGAAAAAATAACATTGGATGAATGCTTATCTACACTAACAGCTGAATTAATAAGGGAAAAGAGAAAAGTGAGAATAGTCTATGTATTTACATGTGGATTTAAAAAACATTTTAGATATAAGGTGAAGGTACAAACTAGAAAGAGTACAATCTTTTCTTGGAAACTAACTTTTAATAAATTACTTCCAAGACTATATACAGAACGAATACAGCTAACATAAGTATGTTGTAAAATTTATATGAATACTGCAAACTTTAAATTTCTAAATTTCTTTCTCCAATTTTTTTCTGCTTTTTATAGCCTGCGGTACATGTGAATTTATTAAGACCACAGAACTAAGACTGTTTTAAGTGATAATTGTTTTGCAGAAAACTAGGAAAAAATTTTGCAGCAAGTATCTCTGAAGGTCTCATTTCTCAAACACATAGAGAACTGAGTCAAATTCATAAGAATACAAGCCACTCCCCAGATGATAAATGGTCAAAGTATATGAGCAGGCAGTTTTCCGACAAAGAAATCAAAGCTAACAATAGTCATGTGAAAAAAATGCTCTTAATCACTATTGATTAGAGAAAGGAAAATTAACAACTCTGAGGTACACACCTATCTATGACAAATGTTGGCAAGGATATATGATTGTGATGAAATATTACTGTGCTATAAGAAAGGACAAGCAGGATGACTTCAGGAAAACCTGTAATAACTTACATGAACTGATACAAAGTGAAGTAAGCAGAACCAGGAGAATATTGTACACAGTAACAAATATATTACATGATGAAGAATTGCTAATGAAGTGGCTATTCTCAGCAATACAACGATCTAAGACAATCCCAAAGGAATTGGGATGAAACATGCTATCCAACTCCAAAGAAAGAACTGATGTAGCCTGAATAGAGACTGAAGAGGGCTATTTTAACTTCCTTTCATTCTTTGTTTCTTTCTTGTTCAAGTCTTCACAAAAGGGCTAACATGGAAATATTTTACATGATTGCACATGCATAACCTGTATAAGATTACTCACCATGTCAGGAAGGACAGCAGTGGGGAAAGGGATAGAATTTGGAACTCAAAACTTTTAAAAAAAATGCTAAAAATAGTTTTACATGTAATTGGGAGGGGAAATAATAATAATTGATTTGAAGGATTTCTAATTTAAAATATGCTATGAAGCCTTAAAACAAAACAATTACAGTAGTTAGTAGTTCATAGTTGTCATAACTTAAAGGTCTATAACCACAAAAGACCATATAGGAGATTTGACTCTAGACTACAATGCACTTGTGCAGAAGGTACTCAAAATAATACTCTTACTTACGTTTCTGTGTCTGAAACTAAGGATTCATTATTGCACACATCATTGAAGGTGTGAAGCTGATTCTGTGATTAGAAAAAAGAAATATCACTTCAAAATGCAACCAAGAATATCTTCCTACCTCATTTTTTATTAGCAGTGATAAGAAATTAAGCAATGTTAACATTTGGGAAAATAAAGTACACTTGCAACTGTATCATAAGCACAACAATTTCATGGATATCACTGGAAAAATTTGAGAATCCAATAGAAACATTGAAAAACAAAGTTCAGCAAAATTTACAATAATATTTTATCCTTGATTTATCAACAACTTATATCAAAAATAAATTCATAAATGTTGCTAATATCAATTTTTAAAAAACTTGTAACAGCAACTAAGAAAATTGAAAACCAAAAGCTATTTAATAGATTTGATTTGAAAAACCTTCTGAAAAATACTTTACAACCTCTCCAAAGTTTTTAAAAGGAACTTGTCAGTAAGAAAGCTAAGATAATAGATGAAAACATTTTTCAAGGTAAAAAAATCTAAATATTCATGAGTATTTTAATTCATCACAAATCTTACAGTGGGTATTCTCTAGGCAAAAAACGTATAACAGAACTAGGTGAATCAAATCTACTGGCTTAGATATAATATTCTTATAATTCAACTGAATGTATTTAATGTTCCTTTTACTTGTGTTCCACTCATTAATAAAATAACTGTAGCAAATAACAAGAGTAAATAAATTATAATAAATAATTTTAAAAGATGAAAAAGAATTGAGTGAATTTCAATAATTTCTAACGTAGGCAAACCAAAATTTATTCAAAATAAATTATGAAAAAACACGTGCAACTTACTGTTATTTGACTTAGTCCAGCCAACCTCATTGTCAATGTGGGTGACATGAAGTATTTAAATGCAAGATCAAGGCTTTCTTTATCAAAGCACAAGGCTGTATCCAATGGTTCTTTCACTGTGCTCCACATTAAATCAGCCATGTTTCTAGCAGCACTCTGTCTTAAGTCCTGGTCAGAAAGTTTGCATAAATACCTGAAATAATTAGAAAGAAAAATAAAAAGAAATCCCCAAAAGGCAGATATGTAGATCAATTCCTTTCCACTTCAATCTTTAACATATTCAAAAAGAAAAAATATATGTACTTCCTATAACACCAGAGTCCTTCAAATTAATTTAATTAACAAATCTAAATACCTTATACATGTCATGAAAGTAATGGTAGGGGAAACTGGGAGAAGGGATGGCAGAAGGACAAGGGGAAAACAAAAAAAATCAGATTTGTAACCAAAGTCTAAGTAAATAATGACAATCTATAAATGGTACACATTTCAAAAATGTCTTTTCATGACTGATGTTGATAAGCAAAAGGGAATGAAACAGCAATCATAGATAAGAATAGAACATTAAGCTAAGATGTAGAATTTTCTTCAAATTACGATCATTTTTCCCCCACCACAGCAGACATAATAACTCAGGAATATAACAATGGAATCCAGGGATGGGGGACCTGGGGACTTGACGTCATATGTGCCTCTCTAGGTCCTCAAGTTTGGCCCTTTGACTGAATTCAGACTTTACAGAACAAATGCCCTTAATAAAAGAATATGCTCTGTAAAACTTGGACTCAATCAAAAGGTTGTACCCAAGGACCTAGAAGGGTCACATGTGGCCTGGAGGTCCTACATTTCCCACTCCTGAAATAGACCAATTTAATCTATAGATTTCTCAATGTAAAATAAAATGTGTGCACTTTGATAATGAATGAGTTAATCTTTTTTTCCCCTGATAAAAACACATTGACTAAGAATTTCATATATGGCGTTTTGTACAATGTTGATGCTTGAAAAGAGGAGGAACTCCTAACAGAAACATGGTAGCAACAGACTCCAAAATGTAACTATTATTTTTACCAAAATGTAATTTTGCTAAAATGACTGCATTTAATATTTACATTCCTAGTCTGTAAGAGCCTGAGATGAAAATCATGAAATAGGGGTGAGTATGTGGCACAGTGAGTAGAGCACCAACCCTGGAGTCAGGAGGACCTGAGTTCGGTTCTGGCCTCAGACACTTAACACAAAAACACTAGCCGTGTGACCTTGGGCAAGTCACTTAACCCAACTGCCCTCCAAAAAGCAAAAAAAAAAAAAATCACGAAATAATCAAAGGATCATCATCTCTAAGTGGAAAAAAGTTACATTCAATATATGTGTGGGAAGGAGGACAAAACACTCACCTCACACTATTGCTTTTCCAAACTAATAGAAAGTTTTATGTTGTAATAAGTGGTTTCGTTATTTATATGGATTTTGTCAACTGGTTGTAATATTTAAGGAAGGTTTAATCATGAAAAGGACAAAAAAATTATAAATAGATTAGCTCTTCTTTTCTTCCCCCTCACCCCCAATCAAATTATTTGATGAAGAAAAAAAAATACAAAAAACACACTGGGAAGCAAAAATAAGAAAATTATCAGAGAATAACTGAGTACTAATCTGTTATAGGAGCATAACATTTAGAAATAGACTAACAAATGCTTGTTAAAAATACTATTAAGGGGGTGGCCAGGTAGCACAGCGAGTAAGAGCACTGGCTCCAGTGTTGGGATGACCTGGAAATCGAATCCCGGGCTCAGACACTTAGCACCCACCCAGAAACACCTGGCCGTGTAACCTTGAGCAAGTTACTTAACCCCAATTGCTTAGGGGCAGCCAGGTGGCTCAGCAAGTAAGAGCACCAGCTCCAGTGTCGGGATGACCTGGATCAAATCCGGGCTCAGATACTCAGCACCACACCCAGAAATACCTGGCCGTGTAACCTTGAGCAAGTTACTTAACCCCGATTGCTTTAAGAAAAAAATACTATTAAGTACAAAACCTCATATTACAAATAGGAAAATGGAGACCCAAAGAGTTTAAGTGATTGGCTCAAGCGAGCAGCTCAAGACAGAGAAAACACTATCTAGGGAGAATGAATTAAGCATGGAGGAATCACTCTTACTAATCACATTCTTAGTCAACAGGAGAGAGGAAGAAAATGCTAGGTGGTCCTAAGTTAGTAACTTAATCTCTATATGCCTCATGCAACTCATCTATTTTGATTCTGTGATTTTAGATAACTGAAAACTGAGGTACTAAGCAAAAGAGGTCAAAACATGCAGTTGCTAGCAGAGCTACTATACTGACAGCTGTATTAAACAGTAAAAAATCTGACTCCTTTACTTGGATTGATAAGAACCTAGGAGCTCATTTGGTGTGAACAGCAGCTAAATAAAATTTAGTATCCAGCATGGTTGGAATTCAGTTCAGATACATATTATCTAATAGCTCTGTTCTAGCACCAGCCTGGAACAGCTGTTTTCACAATGGATCTAATGAATTCACTATTATGTATGAAAGGAAATAAATGAACAATTAATGAAGCTTAGAAAAATATGGCAAAGCTGGGATACCAGGTGCATGGGGCAAGAAAGATTTCCCCACAACACTACAGGCTATTATGGCTCAAAAAATCTGGGAGACAAGGAACTTCAACTGAATACTGTGCTTAATGATTAGTTAAGACCTTGAGTAAGCCCTGGGCCAAATTTTGGAAATTTTCCTCCTCATTTCCTCATTTTCCTCACCTTTAAAATTAAGAGACTAAACTAGACACCTAAGGCCTGTTCCATTTCTACATCTATGATCCTATACTCACTATTCCCAGGAGATAGCATCCAATACAAGCTATCTTCTGCTCCAATACTCCAACACAAAAAAACTGGTTTTCCATTAGGAAGAAAGTTCCTAAAAGAGGTCCTAAAGATAAATGTTAAGAAAACTCAGCAACAAAGGCAACACCAAAGTGATGATGGAATCTGAGCCCATAACTCCAAAATTGGGAATTTTTTAGCGTTTAGGTAACAAATGTAGCTGTTCATATAATGTGATATAAATATTAAATTAAACCAATATATTGCATTACTCAAAAACAAAAAACTTACCTGATAACATAGGTCCTAAATGGAATAATATGCTGCATGACAGCAGGTATATGCAGCCATATTCTAATCTATAAGAAAAATAAAAGATTATTACTTTCTCCACAAATACATAATAATGATTAAAAGAAAACAATCATAAAAAAAACAATTAAGGTTTGGTATCTTGCCACTCCTACAAAAAGCATATTTAAATTTATATTCTACAGAATATGAGGCAACATGTTATAAGAAAACACATACACTTACATACATTATATATGTATGTGTATATGCAGTAAGGTTGAGGACAAATCATTTAACCACTCAGTATTCTAGAAGACAATATACAGCAAAGAAAGTGATGACCCTCACTAAAAGTGGGAGTTTCTTCACCAGAAAGTTCTTTATACCAATGTAATCAAAGGTCCTGTTCCTATCCCTCATTTTAAAGAATAAATGATAATTCTATATGCAAAGGAGTTCTTTGTTTTAAAAAATTACTATTTTGCAAACAACTAGCTATGATTTTTTTTTGGTAGGCAACACATATTTCACATATAAGGAAGGCCCACTCAAATACAAATTCCTCTGGCTCACAATCTACCTTTCCAGATTTACTAAACATTACTTACTCCCTTTTTACACATATTTAACTCAAAATGACCATTCTTGCTCTTTCTCCTACATGGCATTCCATATCCTGTATATGTATGCATAGACTCATGCTCAAAAAGAATTCACCCCCCATCTTCATGTACTAGAATTCCTGGTTTCATTCAAGGCTCAATTTAGGTACCTGCCACCTCCTACAAGGGATCAAAATTCCAGCCTGAAGATTTGTAATCTCTCCTCTTCCCCCACAAAGTTGCACTAGCTGATTAAGCATAATCAGCAAGCATTTATAAAAGTCTATGCTAAGCACTGGTGATTAGATCAAGCACAAGCTACTGATTCAAAGAAAAGCAAAATCAAATCAAACTCTAGCAGGGGTGAGGAACCCTTGGTCTCAAGGCCACATGTGGCTCTCTAGGTCAAGTGCAGCCTTGTATTAAGGGGATTTGGTCTGTGAAGTTTGGATTCAGTCACAGGTTCACACTTGAGGACAGAGAGGGCCATATGTGGCCTCAAAGCCCCAGGTTCTCCACCCCTGCACTTAAGGAGAGGGACGAAAATTGATTATGTGTGTATGTGTCACAGACAGACAGACAGACACACACAGACACACACACACACCCCACACTGAAGGAAGTTCTAGGAACAAGGGCAACATGCAAGAGGCGGTGATTTACCTACATCTTTTTTTCTTTTTGGAGGGCAACTGGGGTTAGGTGACTTGCCCAAAGCCACATGGCTAGTAAGTAAATGTCTAAGGCAGGATTTGAACTGAGGTCCTCCTGACTCCAGGGCCAGTGCTCTATTCACTGCGCCACCTAGCCGTCGCAATTTATCTAAATCTTAAAGGAAGGCAGGGATTCTAAAAAGGTACAGGGTTAGGAAGGAAAGCATTCCAGGCTTGAGGGAGAGCCAATGCAAAGGCATGAAGATGAGAGATTCAGTACTATGAGGAACAAAAAGTAGGCTATTACTACTAGAACACAGAGTCCAGGAAAAGGAACCATATTAAATGACTGAAAAGAAAGGAAGGAGTGTGGTTGTGAAGAGCTTTAGCTGTCAAAGAAAGGAGTTCATGTTTCATCATGGACATAATAGAGAGCCATGGGAGTTTAAGTATGTATTACAGAAGCAACATTTTCAGGGACCCTGACATACAGGGTAGGCTAGCTTTTTCTATGTTACCAAGGAAAAACCTTCCAAATGCATAAATAATCCCATTCTATCCCATCTCCTCCAACAGACTTCTCCCTGTCATTCCCATTCCATCGTCTCCAAATTCTCCCTCTCCACTGGTTCCTTATCTACTGCCTACAAACATGCCCAAGTCTCCCCCATTCTCAAAAAACCCTCATTTGATCATTACATAAACTACTGGACTGTATCTTTTCTGCCCTCTGTGGCTAAACTCCTTGAGAAGACAATAATAGGTGCCTCCACTGCCTCTCTAACTCCCTAGAATTTTGCTTCTGATCTCCTAATTCCATAGAAACTGCTCTTTCTGAAGTTACCAATCTCTTACATTACAAATCTCTTAATTGCCAAATCCAATACTTTTCTCAACCCTCATTTTTCTTGATGTCTCTGAAAGCACACTCTTCTCCTTGACATTCTCTTCTCTCTAAATTCTCAGTACTCACTCCTACCTATCAGACCACTACTTAATCTCCTTTGCTGAACACTCATTCAGGTCACACTCTTTAAGAGTCCTGGACCTTTCTTCAATCCTCCCTCTTTTATCAAGGCACCAGGGTAATCTGATTTAATCATCATCTCAATACAGATAATTCTCAAATCTACAAATCTCCTAACCTCTCTTCTGACTTCCTATCTCATCTCTCCAACTGCCTTTCAGACATATCAAAAATGATATCCCAAAGACATCTTAAACTTAACTTTTCACAACTGAACTCATCTTTCCCACGAAACAATGCTCACCCCCCCCCCCAAACTTCCCTATTTACTGTCAGAGTACCATCATTTTCCCAGCCCCTCAGGCTCACATCCTAGTTGTCATCCTTATTTCTCATTCTCAATATCTGATCTGTTGCCAAGGTCTGGCAATTTCACATTCACAACATCTCTCATATACCTCCTCCTCTCCACAAATAGTGTCAGCACTCTGGTACAGGTAATACAAGATCCTGTTTGGCATTCAAAGCTTTTCATAACCTAGCCTCCCCGCTCCTCCCCTTATACTTTTACAGTCTTCCTACACCTTACTTCCCACCACATATTCTTTCATTCAGTGACACTGAAGGACACTGAGTGCCAATCTGGTGTCCTCTCCATATACTCTTATTTAATGATTTTCCTCTTGTATAGCTAAATAAAGTTTTTTAACTGTTGAATGATGTAGCAACAGTCTCTTTCGTTCCAACATCAGAACTAAAAAACCAAAGGACCTGCCTGAGTCAGGCATAGCTCGAAAAACATGATCAAAGCCACACTTTTAAGAAAATTATTTTGATAGAGGTACCAACAAGTTTTTACTATTTTTTTTGCATGCTTAGTAGGTGCCAGGCACTATGCTTAACACTTGAGGATATAAAGAAAGGTAAAAATGGTTGCTGCCTTGAAGAAGCACACATTCTAATGGGAGACAAATGTGTAAATAACTAGGTACGTATGAATATGAAAGAAAAGGTAAGTCATTTTAGAAACATACCATAGTTAAAATGGTAACCTTGTCTTTTTCTTTGGGAGGGGCTTTCAAGCCTACCTTCTGAAAGAATCACAAGTCAGAAAGAGGTAACAACCTAGTTAATCAAGCCAGTGTGATCATCAAACTTATAAGCCCCCCATTATGAACACCAAATCCAGTAATCAACTTTCCTTATGGGACAAAACAATAACATACTGGCCCAACTAAGTGCTACAGAATGTTGTTCACTGGCTATGTAACATAAACCTCGCACTAATGTATAGCTATGCTTCATTCAACAAACTGAAGCCATAAAAATCTATGCCTTTTGGAGTGAGCTCCCTTTTCTCCTGTTCTTCATTTCACTTTACTTAGATGTCATTTCTGCATTCTCCTTCATTTCTCTTTCACATCAAGATGTAGCCTCTCTCCTTGACAAGGCAAATTCTTCTAACATGCAAAAGTGATCCCATTCCACTACATCTATTCCAGGAGACTGGGAAAGACTTCACCAATTCTTAACAATCGGTTACCTATTTTGACTTTAGAAGGATAAAAATAAAATATGCATGCCATCTTCTCAACTGAAACATGGTAAATTAAAAGTATGTCCAATGCCAACTCCTTAAATAGAGCATCTAGGAAGAGTTCTATAATGTCCATTCTCTCCAATCAGAGCCTGGAAAAGAACAGGCCCAGAGAAGTACTGGGTACTAGAGGTAAGTTTCAGAGTTGATGTAATCTTACTGGAAGATGAGTTTTTAGAGACAATGATCAAGTCCAGGAGAGCAACCAGGTAGGAAATAATTTTCTTTGTGATGTTATTTGGTACTCATCATGTCTAGTACCTAACTAATTTTGTCTTAGAGAAAGTATTCTTGAAGGTACTATACTGTCTGAAAATATCTGTCTCATTTCATAATACTAAAGATTGTTTTCTCATTGATTCTCACCATTCTCACCTCTTCCCACCTTTGCCATGAAGTCACCAAGTATCAAAGCATTATACTGACTTAATTTGGAAGTTATTAATGAGATCTTCATAGAATTTCTCTACCTCTTCATCTGATACTTATGCACACACTGTAATGATTTTCATGGTGGTCTGTTAACAAATATTAAGAATGAATATTGCAAAATGAGATGACCAAAGTTCCTATTAAATGTGTATCATCATCTTTAGACATAGAGTAAAGCAAATTCCACCTGGTCATTTCCTCTATAAAGTATCTATATGCTTTATGGCAGAGACCTTTTATCAAACCATAACTATATGCTACGCACTAAGGACAAAAAACAAACAAATAAGTCACTGTCTGCCCTCAAAGAGCTTACATACTAAAATATAAAAGTTTGGGGGGCAAGGAGGAATGGACTCATGGTATAAGTGTAACAGCATATATACAGAGCCAGGAAGTGATATGAAAATCTGATATGAGGCAAGATAAGGAAAAAGCTCATCTGACTCTAAACGAAATTTTAGAGCTAAAGAGCCCACAAAATGACAGAGTGAAACACATCTCCAGGTGAACACAGTCTAGCAAACCAAAAGGAAGGGTCTATCATACCGGGCTGAGAGCTAAGCACAGTCTAGCATGGGCCAAGGCATGTCAAAATGGCCAGAGTAAGCCTCAAGGGACTGAACCACTGGCAGCGGTGGCAGTTTCCAGACTTCTCAAAACACAAATGCCAAAGACAAAGTAAAAGGTCAGTGGGGAACTCTCTTGGACCAAGGTGAGAGAAGGGCAAGGTCTGGCCCCAGGCCTGGGACAGTGGGATTGGCAAAAGCATCAGGCATCTGTTTGAGTATTGTGGAAACACAACCAAGAGAACACAAAATCTAGCAGCTTCTACATTAAGGGACTGAATGGCTTGGAATATGATATTCCAGAGGTCAAAGGAGCTAGGATTAACACCAAGAATCACATACCCAGAAAAACTGAGTATATAATTTAGGTGAAAATAAGGACATTCAATAAAATTGAAGACTTTCAAGCATTCTTGATGAAAAGGCCAGTACTGAACAGAAAATCTGACTTTCACATACAAGAAGCAAGAGAAGCATGAGAAGGTAAACAGGGAAAGAGAAATCATAAGGAACTTATTAAAGCTGAACTACTTACATTCCTACATGGAAAAAGGATATTTGTAACTCATGAGATTTTTCTCAATATTAGGATAGGGGATTGTGTGTATATGTATGTGAACGGAATATGGATGTATATGTGTCATATGTGTGTATGTGTATATGTATATGTGTATATGCATATGGACAAAAGGCACAGGGCGAGTTGAATATGAAGGGATGATATCTAAAAAATAAAATTAAGGGAAGAGAGAGGAATATATTGGGAGGAGAAAGGGAGAGACAGAATATGGGAAATTACCTCACAAAAAAGAGGCAAGAGAAAGCACTTACAATGGAGGGGAGGAGCAGGGAAGGAGGTGAAAGGGAATGAGTCAACCTTACTCTCATTGGATTTGGCTTAAGGAGGGAATAACATACACACTCAATTGGGTATCATACTCTGCAGGAAAATAGGGGGAAAGGGGATAAAGGGGAGGGGAATGATAGAAGGGAGGGTAGATTGGGGAGAGGGATAGAAGCAAACATTTTTGAAAAAGGACAGGGTCAAAGGAGAAAATATTAATAAATGGGGGGTGGGATAGGATAGAGGGAAATATAGTTAGTCTTTCACAATATGACTACTAATGGAAATGTTTTGCAAAACTACACACGCATAACCTATATTGAATTGCTTGTCTTTTCAATGGGGGACAGTGTAAGGAGGGAGGAAGGGAGAAAATCTGGAATTCAAAGTTTTAAAAACAAATGTTAAAAAAATTGTTTTTACATGAAACTGGGAAATAAGATATACAGGCAATGGGGTATAGAATTCCATCTTGCCCTATAAGAAAGTAAGGAGGAAGAGGGTAAGGAGGGCAATGGGGGGGTATGAGAGGGCAGATTAGGGGGAGGGGTAGTCAGTATGCTTGCCATCTTGGGGTGGTGGGTAGGGGAGAGATGGGGAGAAAATTTGGAACTCAAAATCTTATGGAAATGAATGTTGAAAACTAAAAATAAATTCTGGGAAAAGATGATATGAGTAAATATTTAGGTCTTAAATAAAAACAAAGTAGAAGTACTCAAAAGGAATATTTCTGAAATGAAATGAATTCTGAAATGAATGTCATAAAATAGATCTTTTGTGTCCAACCTTTTGTACAATGGCGACTGGGAAATGTGAATCTATAAAAGATATTATATTCAGACCTATTAGCAGTTTCATTAATATCAAAGATAAAAAACTCTAATGAATATAAACTAGATATGAAGCATTACATGGTTTGTAAGTCTTATATGTTTGCCATATAAATATTTAAATAGATTTTTATGATCACAAAAATTTAAATTTCATATATATTCTTTCCTTTGATTATAAGAATCAAAATAACTGTGACAGGAATGGTTTATTATTCCCCCCCCCCTTTTTTTGAGGGGAGAAGGCAAGGCAATTGGGCTTGAGTGATTTGCCCAAGGTTATATAGCTAGTGTGTCAAGTGTCTGAGGCCACATTTGAATTCAGGTCCTCCAGACTCTAAAGCCAGTGCTCTATTCACTGTGCCACTTAGCTGCCCTATTATCTCCCTTTTTACTAATGAAAACACTGATCCCTCGAGTTATGTCACCACTCCAAAAAAGGGGAAGAAAAAAAAACTTCCCAAACAACATAGTTTATGAATAGTAGAGCCCATATTTGAATTTAGGTTTTCTGACTCTACACCATCAATCATCAAAATACATTTAAAGCACCTACAATGTATCAGACACTGTGCTAGCATATGATGAGAACTTGAAAGCAAGGGGATCCATAGACTATTGCAATTTAACAAGAGGTGATGAGGCCTAAACTAAGGTGGTAGCTCTATGAGTATGGAGAAAGATTTTTGAGAAGTTCCTTCCTATTGTTCAGACTTTTTAAAATATAGAGCTTAAAAAAAAATTTTAAATGTATAGCTAAAAAAAACCTGTATGAAGTTTATGAAAGAACTGTTTCACAAATAATTTATGAATAAAGTTGCTAATTTTCCAGAGAGAGTATCCGGAGAGAACATTATAAATAAGTGGATTAATTCATCATACTCCTATGCTATGTTTAAGAATAAAAGGGCATACTGAATCAACAAGGCACAATCTAGAATAGGCAAAGAGAAAAAATAGTTAATGGTATTTTGAAATGTATACCAAATACATATGAATTCTTAATAAATTCTCACTTCTACACAAAGGATAAGGAAGTTAGTGGTTTTATCTTTTGGAGAGGGGGAGAAAGAGGGAATGGAGGAAGTGATTCCTGGCTATTGTGATTTGGATAATGGTCACGATGGAATTCCTGTCTTCAGATCTACTCTAGGCTAACAGCCCCCAATTAGTTATGGACAAAAAAACAGGTCCCTATTTTTGTAACAGAGTGATAGAGGGGACACATTTAACAATAAAACTGTGAACACCTTGAAATAAATGTTGCTCTTTGGTCTATTTTATACATACTGAAAGTATAAGAAAATCAAAGCATACTGATTGAAAAAAAATGGTCAATTGAAAAGTATTATAGAATGTGACAAGATTTTTGGGCTGGATGGCAGACACCAAGAAAGAAATAATGTCTGTTCTCAAGAACTTAATGGGGAGGCATATGGAAGATAGAAGACATGTACATTTATCACATACAGAATAAAAGGTAGGGGGCGGCTAGGTGGCGCAGTGAGTAAAGCATGAGCCCCAAAATCAGGAGTTTGGTTCCGGCCTCAGACACTTAACATCCACACAAAAAAACTAGCCGTGTAACCTTGGGCAAATTACTTAATCCCAATTGCCCTCCAAAAAGCAAAAAAAAAAAAAAAGAATAAAAGGTAGTTTCAATTATGAGTATAATCATTTAGAGAGGGAGAAAGTTAACATAGGGGAGGGGTGGTACTGGACAGGCTTTATGAAGAACTTGAGATCTGAGCTACATCTTAAAGGAAGAGAAGAATTGTATGAGACAAATATGAGGAAGAAGTAGAGTCTAGAAATGGGAGATGACCAATACAGAGATCCAGAAACAGGAAAGTATCATATGCAAAGATTAAAGAAAAGTTTAGAGTGCAGGAAAAGAAATAACATATGACACCAGAAAGTAATTTATAAGGAAGCTTGTTGCACAGTCAACAAATACTACAGTGCTAAACTCCTCAAATATATTTTATCCTAGAGAAAATAGATAGAAACTGGAGTTTATCGTGCAGGAGAGTAAAATGATCACATTTGCAACTATAATGAAAATGGACTCGAATAGGTAAAGAAATCAATAAGGAAAACCAATTAAGAGTCCATTGCAATAGTCAAAGAGAAGGTCCATGAGCTGCACTGTCTGGTTTAGTGGCTTCATCATTTCTATTTGAGTCTGATAGCACTAGTCAAGGTGAGTGATAAATGCCTGAACTAAAGAAGTTGCTAACAGAGAAAAGTGTTACATGTAAAAGATGTTATACAGGAAGAAACAGCATCATTTAGCAACTTGAATTCATTATAAATGTAGACTGAGGGAAAGTGAAGAGTCAAGAATAAAAGTAGGTTACAAACTTGGATGCCTAAAAGAATGGTAGTGTCTTCAATGGAAAAAAAGAAATCTAGAAGAGGGGTGGCTTTAAGAATAAAAATAAATGCAATGTGATTCAGATACTGAATTTGAGATATTTCCAGGATATCAAATTTGATATTCCCAAGAA
This sequence comes from Petaurus breviceps papuanus, assembly GCF_028583685.1. NCBI lineage: Eukaryota > Metazoa > Chordata > Mammalia > Diprotodontia > Petauridae > Petaurus > Petaurus breviceps. The sequence continues at coordinate 13,072,123 of NW_027187342.1, read as the reverse complement.
ACAGGCAGTTACTTATCTGTAAGGGTCAGAGAGGAGACAGTTGCTTATCTGTAAGTGCCAGTGAGGAGACAGACTGGGGTTGGATATATGGATTTCTGTCTCATTTGCAGAGTGTGAGCCTCAAAAGTTTAAAAAACTTAAGGTAGAAATCACTGATTTTAGAGAGTACACAATGAAAAGTAACAGTAAAATTTTAAAAATTAAACCCACCAAAAAGAAACAAAACTAACATTTCCCCTGTTGATGAATAATCAAAAGACATGAAAAGGCAGAGAAACAAGGAGGTTCAGTGGATAAGAGTACTGAAAGTGGAATTAGAAAATTGGAATTATAAATCCTGCCTCAAAAACTCACTAGCTGTGTAATCTTGGGCACGTCATTAAAGTTCTATCTCGGTTTCCTCATCTGGAAGATGAAAATAATAATATCTAACTCTTATATTTGTTGTCAGGATAAAATAAAATTTATAAAGTGCTTCGCAAATCTTAATGTGCTATGTAAATGCTAATTATTATTACTGATAACTATTTTTAGAGGAAGAACTCCAAGCTATGAATCAATAGCCATATGGATCCACTTGCTACAGTTTTTTAAAAGATCAATCCTAAACTTCTTTCTTTGTAGATTACACCCATTGCTCCTCATTTTGCTCTGTTGGTCCAAAAAAACAAAACAAATCTAATCATTCTTTTACATGACATCCCTGAAAATACTTAAACACAGCATTTTTCAGAGTCTTATCTTCCCTACAACAAACATCCCCAATTCTTTTAACAGATTCTCATGTGATAGATACATGATAACCTTCACCATTCAGATTAACTCTCCTCTAGCTTACCTATGTCCTTCTCAAAATGTGGGGCCTAGACTTGAACGCAATATTCTCTTTAAAAGATCTGACCAGGAAGAAAATAAAGAGAATATTGCCTTCTAGTTTCTCATAAAACAGTCCAATACTACACTAGTTTTTTTAGCTTCCACATTATGTAGATGGTTCATGTTGAACCCAAAGTCACCAACTGTTGTCTAAGCAAGTCCCCTCCTCAAATCTCTTGTATTCATGAATTTGACTTTTTAAACCTACAGTTATATTTATCTTTCCTGCCGATCAGGCACTGAAACATAAATTAAGTTATATTATCTAATCAATTAATTCATAAAGTTTCCTGAAGGAATTCCATCTTTACATCTGCTCAGCACTGTCTATAGTATATTATTATTGCTTAATAAATAATTGTTGAATTTAATTCTTTTGCAAGAGAACTCCAAATAACAATTTGTTGCTTTCTTGAAAGATCTATTTTCATAAGAGGCTCTCCCATTATCCTGAACATTTAGGGTATTTCCACTCCACTTTTCTTAACTATAAACATAAAAGGACATCCTAGGGAAACCAGTTTTCCTGTATTTTTTCTTTCGGGAATGGAATTTGTCTCTTTGATAGTATAGGTTTCATATACTATTTATTTAAAAAAACCCATTTTATAAAAATGAAGTTAGGGAGAAAATATCTATATATATTCTGAATAATGTCAGGGGAGATGTGGTTATTTAACAGCATTCTTTGAAAACTGTTCTTTAAAATAACTATCCTGCTACCATTAAACTTCAAAATATAGCTTAAGAAAGCAAGCCAAAAGATTTCAAAATTCAAGAGATTTCAATGTCAATAGATTTCAATAGTCAACTGCTAAAAACTGAACTGAGATTATATCTTATAAATTAAAAACATCAAAGGAAAATAAATTTTTCACCTGACCTTATTATATAAAGATGAGGAGGAAGTATAAATTTTTTTAATATGTCAGCTCAATTCTTAATAACTCAGACACATTAAACCTCATGGTCATTCCATTAGTACTAAAGCAATTTGATAATAGTATTTTCATAAACTTTCTTTTGAATTATACAAAGAGCATAAATACATAATTATATATGTGTGTATAAATGGCATACATGCAAATTGGTTAAAATAATCCATTCTCTCTTATGGTCACAAATTCCTTATTTTCAAATATATTTATTGCTTGAAGGACTGAAACAGGTCTGTACAATACTCACATTAGATACAACTGTAATAAATGCATGTGCTATGAGAAATGGCAAAGTTTCAGGAGTTCCATATTCAAAGCAATCCTTCATGAGGGAAAGGCCATTTTTTCCACAAAACAAACAAACATAACGAAGCAAGTGCAATGGTACTTCTACATCCTGTGAAGATAGAAGGACATATATAATCATCTGAAACTGTCATGAACTTAAAATTTTATAGCTAACACTTCTAAGCACATCCTATCTTTTTTTTTTGGAGGACAACTGGGTTTAAGTAACTTGCCCAAGGTCAAACGGCTAGGTTTTTTGTTTGTGTGTGTTAAAGTGTCTGAGGCCAGATCTGAACTCAGGTCCTCCTGACTCCAGGGCCAGCACTCTACTCACTGCGCCACCTAGCCACCCCATCACATCCTATCTTAATATAAAAAATTCTAGTACATATTTAACAAGGGACTTAAATGTCAAGAAATTTAAAACAAAAAATGCACTCTACTTACATTCATATCACAGAACGCCCCTAATATATTGCTTTCTTGAGCTGAAATATCCTGATAAAAAAGAAATACAATTAGCTCACATAAGCTAAAAGACAGGGGGTGGAGTTAAGACAAATTAGAAGATGCAATTTTAAAAGGCTATTTCTTCAAGATCAGCAGTTTAAAAAAATTATCTACCATGTTTTGCTACCTTTTATTTGTAAAGCCACATATATCATCAAAATTCATATAAATGAATGTTACAAATAATTTTACCTACTTCCCTTTTCAAAAGCCCAAACTTGTCTTATTAACCATAAGAGAAAATATGCCTAAAAAAATTAAATGACTATATTTAATCCCTCTGTGCTTACAGTATCTGACCTACCATTATGAACATCAATCATTATCCAATAATACCTCATCTACATAAAACTCATTTGTGTAAAGGTAGCTAAGAAACAGATCTCAGGTTAATATAGAGGAAAAACTTCTTAACAATTACATTTGTAAGGTCAAATAAGCTACTCTGTTAAGCAGTAAGCTTGCCTTCAATAAAAGTGTGGGACCAATAAATGTTTATGTAGTGATATTGAAGAGGAATCTCATTCAAGTACCAACTAAAATAGATGATTTTAAGGTCCGGTCTAAGTGAGATTCTATAATTCTATCTAAAAGCAGCATAACCAAGAACCAGGAATTAAAAGAATTAAATTTCTGTAACGTATAGTAACTAAGAGTGTAGGTATGCTACTCATAAGAAAGGCCCTCAATCATCCAGAGTCTATTTTCTCTCTTATCTACTATATAAGCAAGAAGCAGATAAGAAGAAATTCAAGAAATGACAGAAAAGTATTATACTGCTAAAGGCAGATTCAATGACAGAATTCATAAGCGATACATAACTGACAGCAAAGGAATACCCTCTTACAAAAACAAATACCCACAGCTGCATATACAAAAATGGCCAACTAAATAAAAAGGCATATCTCAAACAGTTTAGCAATCTGGGACCACTTACTTAGGGTGAACAACACCCAACAAGTCTTGATGGCATTACACCACAGCAAAAAAAATTTTTTTGGCGATCCTAATGACAACCCTAAGTGTTCAAGGAAATATTTAGGTATCCAATGTCGGCACAGCACTAAGCTGACTGAGACAAAAAGTTTACAAGTTCTCAGTGCCTTCACAGAAGTAACAGTCAGAAGGATGTGACACATTCACAAGTAACCATAATGCAAAATAATAAATAAATTCATGTTATGCCACCACTTATAATACATTTTAAAAAGATTTCTATCTAAAATTGTTAAAATAAAGATAACTTTCCGTGCTTAAATGGAAAAATCTCTTTACTGGAAAACTGATTCCACAAAGATTCTCTTTATTGTACTATGCTATAATTTGTTCCTACAAAAAATCTTGGAAGTTTTAAATTGTATTTTTAATAGTTAAATTTCTACTCAACAAAAAAATATATATTCACATTAATAGTTTTTATGTTTCTATCTATATCATGCGAAAATTCCTTGCTGCTGGCAGCATACCTATTTCTAGTAGGGCTCTGCTCTTCTAATTCACTGTTTCCAAACTGCTGTTGTCAGAGATATTAAACAGTATAAGCATTAGTACACAGATGCTGTTACATCTATTGTGGCTATTCTCAAGAATTTTGTGCTTAATTCATGTTTCCTGAAACTGTTGATAGCTGAGGGTGCATGATAAAGCAGATGTTACTAAATTATGATTTCAAAAAATAGCACATTCAAAAAGTCTAGACTCCTAAGTGGAAGAGTATCACTAGAAACTTTTTTTTACCATCCTTTTGTTTTTATTTTAAAAAATTTCTTTAGGCCTAGATACTTTCAGATGATTTAAGAAGTATGACCAGGCATTAAGAAAAATATATAAAATTTTATTCCAAAACTTTGTGTTCAGATTTAAGCAAAATACTCTGTTCAAAACTAAGAAATAAGTCCATTTCTAAGACTTTTAACTCTAGATACTTTGTATAATTAAACAAAGGCCTAAAGATTCCTATATCAAATCCTGCAAGATACTAATTTTTGATAGGTGGAAAATAAGAAATATGGGTTTATGCCCAGTCAAAACTAATAACAGTTTCAACTTGTAGAAAAACTGCAAATAAAGTATTTTTATTCAAGTAATATATGCATTATGAATAAAATTGAATAACTAAACGTGCAGCATAAAAACTTACAATAAGCCTACATTACATATAAATGTATCACAAATCATAATCATTCATATAAATAGCATTTATATACTGTTTTAAAGTGTGCAAAGCAATTTATATATGTTACCTCAATTAACCCTCACAACAACCCTGTGAGGTAGGTGCTATAATTATACTCATTTTACAGGTGAGGAAACTGAAGCTGACAGAAGTTAAGTGACTTGTGCAGGGTCACACCGCTAAATGTCTGAAGCTGGATTTTGAAGTCAAGTCTTTCTGACTCCAAAAACAGTACTACACCACCTAGCTGCAACATGAAAGTTAGCATACCGAAATTACTGGAGCAAGCATGAATAGCACGTTTTTACTCAATAAGAACAATGAAAACTATATCTGAATAATTATAAAATTCCAATTAGTAGGATTTCAATTACCATGCATTTATAACCATCTTGTAATTAAAAAGCAATAATCCATACATTTTCATATACTACACTAATACAATAAAATGAAAAGTCAATGTTCAAAATACATGAGATTATAGCATTATAAATTAAAGCCACCTATTTTATTCCTCATCTTGCTGATAAGGAAACTGAGACACCGAGAGGCAGTGACTTTCCTGACTTTAAAGTCAGGCCCTCTGAATCCAAATCCAGGGCATAGTTCTAGCCAAATATTTTTACCTGTTCTACAACAAGAAGTCCTATCATACTATAAAATACTGCTTTTCTTAACTTAAAAATTTTTTAAGAAAAGAATAAGACAATGAAGAAGCAAAAAATGGAAAACATGGTCACAAAACAAGAATAATTGGGCTAGGAGGATACATGAATTCTCCCAATTTCCCTGACAAAGTGGTATGACAGATAATGATTACATTTTAGTAAATGATAATTACTGTAGCATCTAAAATAAAAATTAGATCACTCAACAAACTGATAAAAAATTAAGAAAATTCTTAAGACTGCAGTCTAAATATTATCGAGCATAATGTAAAATTCAATATAAGGATTTTTCCATTTGGTATTTGTCACATTACCAAATGTACTCAAAATAAAATATTTTACTTATTATAAAATATCTCATAACATGAACTCAATATAGTATTTCAAAATAAAGCACCCGAGTACAAAATCTGTGCATATTTAAGGTTTCACACAATTTATCTATACCTCATTTGAACTTCACAATAACTTTATAAGATAGAAAAAACTCCATTTTCCATGTAACAGAGATGTTAATATCAAAAAGCTGGTAAGAAAGCCTCAAATGGGGAAGGATGACATAACAGTCCTTACTTTAAGTAAGGACCTGAGGGTACAATCTCATCTAGATTAAAGTACCATTAACTTTTACTTTTATTCATGCTTCTATTGTTAGCATACAAAATGCTAATGATAATAAGCATATTATGGGGGAGATCTTTCGGGAAATTTAATATTGATTCAAAAATTCAAAATTGTACTATATAGGAGATTCTGACCAAAACAGTTTTTAAAAAATCAATCTTAGATTAATCTTTTGTTTCCCTATAACCGTATCAATTTTCCCCTCTTAACGAGTTAATCTGTGCTCATCTTTTAAAGAACTGAGAAGCCTTCACTCTATGAAGTCTTATGTAACATCTGAATCAGTGATGACTTTTGCACTCTGGGACCTGAAATCTTTGTTTGCCAACTAATTCTCTAATGCATATTTAATATTGTATTTTAATTTCATAAAGGCAGAAACAATGTCTTAAATGTCTTCCCCTAAAAATCTAGCAGAATGCTCTGTACACACAATAAAAAATGTTTGATAAATGAATGAAAATGAGATCTCCCTCTCTTCAGGAAGGATCTACATCAAAAGACTTTTTTTTAAATCTTTTTAAAAATAAATGACTACTGACCTGTCAGAAACCCTTCAGAGGAAAATAGAATAAAGGGTCTTAAAGGATGGGAAACTAAAGAAAGCCAGTTTGACATAATGATCTAGCTTCTAAGTCAAAAAGGTCTAGGATCAACCAGATCACTTCTGACATAATTCATGCTAAGTGACTCTGAACAAGGTATTTAACCTCTCAGTGCCCAAGGCAATACTGTAAGATTAAAAATTCCAGAGCAAGGGTTTATATTGTATCAGAATCCCTCTTTCAATGGAATAACTGGTAAAACTATATAAAAGTTCATATATTTTTCAGAGATATTGAGGTGGCCCTCTAGGTCCTCAAGTGCAACCCTCTGCAATGTAATAAGAATGTAAATTTTAAAGATCTTCCCTGCCCCTAGGCTAATGTGCACCTGAAGCCTGGGGTGGGGGAGGCTTGTTTTTCAGTAGATACTTCTTGATTGGCCAGTGAGTCAATAAGGTTGTTACATTCTCTGAGCCAGGAGAAGGCTATATAAGCCCTGATGTGTAGCTTTGTTTTGGGGACTCACTTTGAGAAGTGTTCTGTGATTTGATCTGAATTCTGGGAAGCCGTTCTTGAGAGTCCCCCGGCTTTGAAAAACCCAGAATGTGGAAACCCAGATGTTGACTGGGTATGGATGTAATGGTTGGACAGTTTGGAAATCTGTCTACTTGATGTTTCTGTCTTGATAATTATGCCTGTATACTTTGAGACTCAGGGTGCTGACCTTTTCTCCTGAATAAGGTAAACGATATATGTCTGACTGATTAAAGTAAGCTTGTTAACCCATTTTGAGTTGCTTTCCTTTAGCAAAGCAGATCCAAGAACCTGTGGTAGCTGCAAACCCTGAGGACGCTTGGGGTGCTTGCTGCTACAGTGCCCAAGGCAATACTGTAAGATTAAAAATTCCAGAGCAAGGGTTTATATTGTATCAGAATCCCTCTTTCAATGGAATAACTGGTAAAACTATATAAAAGTTCATATATTTTTCAGAGATATTGAGGTGGCCCTCTAGGTCCTCAAGTGCAACCCTCTGCAGTCAGTTTATGATGTTTACAAGATATATAGTTTGAGATATTTAACAGGCAGTTGAAATCTTCCTGATCTATTCCCAAAATTCTTAACTTCAACTACCTTTCAGCTAAGTTACCAGCAATAATATCAAGCTCTGAACCTTTCTCTAGATTCACACAATATGATTATATCAACCAATAAGCATTTATTAAGCACCTTACTAAATGTCAGTTATTGTACTAAACAAAGAATAAAACAATTCCTACTCCCAAGGAGTTTACATTCTAAAAGAAGAGACAACAAGGACCTATATAAATGCATTATACACTGTAAATATGAAATGAACAGCTATATACAAAAGTAGTTAAATACAAGGTAGTTAGGAAAAAATGTGCTATCGGTTGAGGAGTATAAGAGCATTCAAGGAAAAGGCAGTGTGTGAGCTGAGGAGAGGGAAGGTCCAGAGGAAGACAGGGAGGGAGTGCACACCCAGAGATAAGGCCAATGTAGCTGGGTCTCACAAAGGAGGAGGGGAGATCCACTAAAAGAAGAAAAATAGCTTGGGGCCAAGCAATGAAGGGCTTTAAATGCTAAACAGGAGTTTATTTCTTATCAGAGGTAGTAGGAGTTGTCCTGAGTAAAGGAGAAACATTTAAGTAAAATAACTTTGGTAGCACTGTGAAGGATATACTGGAGTGGTAAAAGACCAGATGCAAGAGGACCAACTGTTGCAATAATTGAGGTGAGATGTATGGGGTAAAGGCTTATGAACTAAGGTGGTAGTTATGTCAGTGGATAGAAAGATTTGGGAGTAAAAGATTTGTAGTAGTAAAAATATCAAGATTTTGGAGGAGTGCTATGGAAGAGTTTATGAATTTTTAGTAATAAGCACAAAACAAAATCTACAATTAATTACCATCGTCATTCACTATTAGTAAAGTTTGTGAATCCAAATATGTATACCAAAAATCTTGCTAATAAATATCAGTAATGCCCCACTATACCTTAACTCTTTTTATCTCACACATTTGGCAAAATTCATTCATTCAAAGGCTTCAGGACATATAAAAGACTCTATAATCTGTATTAATTCTCATCAATTAGAGAATATACCAATAACTGAAACAGGCAGACTGTTTGCATTTAAATAATCCAATGATCAATCTAAACAGCAAACTATAATTCTTGGTTACATAACCATCACAAACATAAAAGTATATTTCACCAACTCACTGTCTGGCTTCTGAGAACCCTTGCTGCCAAAAGAAGTCTTCTAGGGTAAGAACCTAAATTGCCTGAAGAGCTTCTAAAAATGCTCCAAATGACAGAATTTGTCAAGTACTTAGTAGATGTCATTGCCTCCTAAAATTCACATACTAAAAAACCCTTGCTGTTACTAAGTTTCACAAAAGGAAAAAAGTAGATAGAATAATTATAATAAATCATTTTATCTTGATAATGGAATTCCCAAACTCAATGTTACTTTTTTTTCCTAATAAATAAGGTTCAAAAAAATTATTCTCAAAATTCAATGATTCTCAAAACAAGAGAAACATTAAAAAACAAGAAGGTATAACATCAGTAACAGTACATAGACCAAAGAAAAAGTAATGAGATCACTGTAAGAGAACAAGTTTCTACATATAATCCCATAAAAAACAATAGATATCATTTTTTTTATTTCAAATCAAAATTTTTCATCTTAAAGGCAATATTTGAAATACTGAAGAATAGGAACAAAACCATCAGTATAGCATTATTAAATGGATATCTTGTTGTGGAAATGATTTCAGTAATAAAGTAGTAATCATTTTTTCACATATACATTCTATACAAGTGGAGTTCAAATGTTTTACTATTATGACTTCTCCAAGAAAATTAGCAAAATATTAAAAAAAAAATACCTCTATTGTAGGATGAGTGTTATGCTTGTAAGCAGTATATAAGGGAAACTGAATCTGAAAGATTTTTGCCACACATAGCAAAAGTTTTTCCTTCTCATCTGTATTCCATAAATTAAAAGGATCAGAACTCTTCGTAGACTCCTCCTCCGTCAGGCTACAAATCCTTGTAGAGTCTATTTTTTTCTCTGATTTTTGTCTTTCTATATTTTCTTCTTCATGAGACTCTCTTTCTACATTCAATGGTTCCTCAGCTTGATTATTCTGATCTTGCCATGTTGAATCTATGTTAATAGTGCAATGTTTACAGAGCTGGTCCCGAAGCGCTTGAACTTGGGCAATCACTAAGTTAATGAGAGCACATACTACTTGGTTAAAAATCTCCAAGTGCTTATACTCCTTAAAGCAGCATAGACATTGCCTGAAAAAGAGAAATCAAAAAATATATTTGTTTCCATGAATAGTTTTGAATTACAATTAAATCATAAATATGTAGAATGCTAGAGAAACACTGAAAAGTTCTTTCCTTAATCAAAGTTTCCTCAGTTAAATAACTGAGAAAAACAGAAAATTTAACAAACTTTGGTAAGCACCTAATGTGTGCTAAGCACTGAAGAGACAAAAAAAAAAAATCCTGACCAGAGACAAAGAAAATTAAAACATCTAAAAGGAACTAGTTGCTAAAAGGATTAGCTGAGAATTTTAAAGCAGGCTTTTTATTTAAGACTGAACCAGAAATGACAATATAAAATGAACTATATAAAACAATTAAATTCCAACAAAGTGTAAAACAAAATATACATTTCCAAACCCCTTTTAAGTCCCCCTCAAAAAAAAGAAAAGAAAAAGAAAAGGATGACATAAACCTGGAAGAAAGAATAAATATAGTGAGTGAAAGAACTGGGATCCAAAAGAAAATACAACAAAGGAACTAAAGCTATCAAGATGAAATTTATAAGGGATGTTTCTAGGACCTGTACCCCATCAGGATGAGTGTTAAGCATTATACTTGGGTTCAAACATCTAAATGTATAAGCAAAGTATAGGCCCAGGGAGACAAGAGAATAAAAAAATAGGTCTAGTGAAAAAGACCTCAGTATTCAGGAGGCTTTCAAGGCAGCAGTGTGATGTGGCAGTCAAAAGAGCTAACCACACAGCAGGTTCTACTTTATAAGACTTTCTACTGTACAGCAGAAACACTAGTATCAAGGGCTACAGGCCTGACTTATGTTACCTATTATTTTACTTTTACTGGCATAAATAAATAGAATAATTCCGTGAGCACCACCAGCTAAAGATGGCCTTACATTTATTAAAATGGCAAAAAAAAAAAAAAAAGGGCGCAATAATAATAACAACCATAAAAATGATCACATTTTGTTTAACCTCTTTGATCCCTATGAAAAAATACACTGGCTCTTTGCATAAAATATTCTTCAACAAGCCTAGGGACCAACTACATCACTGAGAAATAAATACAAATCTCAAGCATAGAATGTACATCAATGCAACTTTAAACACAAAAAGATTTATTTTTCAACAAAACTGCACCAGCAAAAGTTTGTTTTTAACCTAGGCAATGTAGACATTCTGACTACCAATGGTAATTTCAGCTTATTCCATTTCCACAATTTTGTTCAAATAATGTTTACTGCTATGAGGATGGAAGTCCCAAAGTTCAGTACAGAATATAGAACTGTCTCCTAACAGAAGTCTATTTTTTTTATCGTGCATGCCTATCAGAAATAAACAAACACATTTGACCACAGTCCCCCCTCAAAGTATGTATGCTTACATACACTCATTTATCTGCATGACTACAAGATCCACTGTCCACCCCAAAAGAAAAAAGGGGGGGAGGGGAGGAGAGGTTTGGAAAGTAGGAGACATTGGAAATAAAGGTAGAAGAGTCTCAATCCCCAGTCACTGTCCTGTAATACAGGCACCTCGATACAAGAGGAGATAATTTTCAGGCAAGAAGAAATCCAGGGACAGGGAGTAGATACAGAGGCCTTCGGGGGAGAAGAATTTTCTCAAAAGCACCTTCAGAGACGGGGTGAATACCTAAGTAGCAGTTGCATTATAACTGACCTTAGGGGCATACATACAAGAGGCAAAATGGATTAAAGGCAAGTGTGGGTGTTAGAGACCAGTCTACATCTGGCTAATACAGAAAAGATAAGAGTTATCCCATCTTGCCACTCTCTAGTACTTCATGCACTCCCTTTAGTATTAGGGAATTTCTGAAAAGGAAACACCCACTGACAATGCAGATAAGTCCCTTGCTCCCCTTTTTCTACAACTTAAAAAGTCTTGGTTGCCTAGAACACTGAGAGGTTCTTACCCTGAAACTGTGTCAGAAGAGGGCCTTAAATCGAGGTCTTCCTGATTTCTAAGGTTAGCTCTCTAGCAAATATACCAAAGATAATCTATAGGTCCTTTCTTATCTACCTAGAAAATTCTCAAAACTACATTAGCCTAATCCAGGAACTATAGGAACACAATTACAAAACAGTTTTCACACAAATAAAATATAAATAACTGGAAAAGCATCAGTTGTTCCTGGGTAGATTGAACTAATTTAACAAAAATAACAATTCTACATAAATTAATTTATTCAGTGCCATACCAATCAAAATACCAAAAAGTTATTTCATAAAGCTAGAAAAATAATATCAAAACTCAACTAGGAGAACAAAAGGTCTAGAATATCAAGTGAATTAAATGAAAAGAAGGTCCTAGCCATACCAGATCCTAAATTATATTATAAAGCAGCAATCATCAAAATTATGTGGTACTGGCTAAGAAAGAGGGGTAGATCAATGGAATGAGTTAAGTACACAAGACACAGTAGTTAATGATTACAGCAATCTACAGTTTGATTAACCCAAAGACCTCAGCTTCCGGGTAAGAACTCACTATTTGACAAAAACTGCTAGGAAAACTGGAAAACAGTATAACAGAAACTGGGCAGAAATGTTTGACACTATATACCAAAATGAAGTCCAAATGGGTTCACAAATTAGATATAAAAGCTGAGACTATAAACAAATTAGGGGAACGAGGAACAGTTTATCTGTCAGGTTTATGGAAAATGGAGGAATTTATGACCAAATAAGAGACTGAGAATATTATAAAATGCAAAATGGATAATTTTGATTGTATTACATTGAAGAGGTTCTGCACAAAGTCAATGCAACCAAGATTAGGAGGGAAACAGAAACCTGGAAAAGAATTTTTATAACTAGTATCTCTAATAAAGGCCTCATTTCTAAAATATATAGAGAACCGAGTCAAATTTACAAGAATACAAGTCATTCTCCAAATGATAAATGGTCAAAGGATATGAACAAGAAGTTTTCAGAGGAAGAAATTAAAACTATCTATAGTCACATGAAAAAATCACTGTTCATTAGAGAGATGCAAATCAAAACAACTTTGAGGTACCACATCACACCTACCAGATTGGCAAACATGACAAAACAGGAAAATGATAAATGTTGGAGAAGATGTGGGAAAGTTGGAACACTGATACATTGTTAGTGGAGTTGTGAGCTGATCCACCATTCTGGAGAGCAATTTGGAACTATGCCCAATCACTGCACCACCTTACACCCCAATTTGTATTCTTATTAAATAACAAACTCCAAATCAAAAAACAGAATTTTCTGAGTAGGAAATGGGCAAGAGCAACCCTACAAAGCTTAAGAAGGTTTATGAGATGAAGTTCCAAGAACAAACTACATAAATCTGTCAGACAAAGGTCATCACTATGAAGCGGGTCAGGTAATAATTTTTTTTTCCTGGTCACAGCAACTGAATATGACCATCTTCCTGAATGTAATGTATTGTAGTCTACATAGGTAGTCAACAGACCTATACCAGTAAGATCTGTGATACCAGAAGTAATAAAATAATATATATAAAAGCAAAAGGACATGTTAATAAGCAATAAAAAGCACCAGAGATTTTTACATTATAACAAGTCTATAATAGATGCTATCATTTATAATTGGAATTTTATTGCTACATAAAACAGAATAAAGCATGTTTTATTTGCTTAATTCAAGTAAACATGAAAGATATTTACAAACTGTAACAAACTGAAGCCTAGGTATTTTTTTAAAAACCTGAAACAAGGGAGGGATGTTTTTGTCATTCCAAAGTAACACTATTAATCTCTTCAGTTCCAGATACGTTGGGATAAATTAGTATTTGGCAATTTTTTATAAAAGTTTATATTCCAAGGTAGGATTTAGTTTTCTTTTTGGTTAAAAAAAAGTATCAAAAACTAGGAAGGGGGTATAAAATAATATAAATTCTAAATTAGTTCACTTTGTAAATTTTAATAGTTTAAGCTCATAGATTTTAAAATTAGAAGAAACAATGGAGATCACCTAGTCCAAATGCTTTTAGAAATATTTAAAAAAATCAGAAAAAGTCAAGTGGTTTGCCCAAGATCAGCATGTCAGAGAGATTCAAAAGCATGTCACAAGATCACAGAGCCCAGATTTAGGGATATAATGGATCTCAGAAATCATTTAGTCAAACCTCTTCATTTTAAAAAAGGGAACCTATGACCCAGAAAAGTTTTGTTTCTTGTGCAAGGGCACAAAATAATGAGCAAGAGATGGCCCTGGGTTGATCTCTGAAGGAAACTATGGGGTCTGGAAATGCTAATTATAGCAAAAAAAAAAAAAAAAAAAAGAAAAGAAAATTTTAAATGACAGAGAAGAGGTAAAATTAAACCTCTTTGAACACAATATAATAATTTAATTAGAAGGGCTTAGAGAATCACTGAGGACAGTTAGGTGGCACAAGGCCAGGTCTCAAATCAGAAGGAAGTATCTGAGCTCAAATTTGGTCTCAGACACTTACTGGCTTCGTGACCTTGGGCAACTCACTTATCCCTGTTTTCATCTGAAAAATGAACAGGAGAAGGAAACAGAAAATGCCTCCAGTACCTTTAGAAAACCCCAAAAGGGGTCACAAAGAGTCAGATACAACTGTAAAATGACAGTAATAGTCCAATCCATTCTTTTTGTTTTTTTATATATGAGAAAATTGAGGCTCTTTTTCACACATGAGAAAACTAAGACCTAAAGAGTTTAACTGAAATTCCTTATCAAAATCATAGGTACAAATTGCCAGAGACAGGATATGAACCTAGACCCTTTAATTCCAAGGCAATATTCTTTCCATTCTATCGTAACACCTAGAAAAGAGATACTTCAGAAGATGCTAAATGTCATACATATCAAAGTACTGGAAAGGCCCCTACATTGCAAACATAAGCTAACCAGACATAAGTTGAGAAATGAATACAAAATGCTTTCCTACAAGATCTCAAGCATCTAGCAATCTATCTCTTCCTACTATTTAAGTCCTATCTTTAAATAGACTTCTTGGGCAAAAAAAAAAAAAAAGCTATGAAGCAATTTTCATCAAAAATATTTTTAAAAGCAAACTAAAACTTAAATGTCACTAAAACATCATTTCAAAAAACATTTACAAGTTCTTTAATAATTATGTAACACTGAAGTTATGAAGGTGGGATTTATGCCAGGAATGCAGGGATAAATTTAACATAAGGAAAAGCATTAACATAATTAATTATATCAATAACAAAAGTAACAAATCATATAATTATGTCAATATAGAAAAGGCTTGACAATATACATTTATTCCTATTAAAAATACTTGAAAACACAAGTATAAATGGATTTTTCATTAAAATGATAAGCATCTACATAAAATAATAAGCAAGCATTATTTGTAAATGAAGATAAGCCAAAAGCCTTCCCAATAAGAACAAGAATGAAACAAGAATGCCCATTATCACCAATAGTATTCAATATCACATTAGAAATGCAAGCAATAGCAATAACAGAAGAAAAAGAAATAACTATTTTTTTTTTTTTGCAGATATGATCTCATACTTGGAAAATCCTAAAAATTCAACTAAAAAGCTGGATAATTTTTTTTTTTTGCTTTTGGAGGGTAATTGGGGTTAAGTAACTTGCCCAAGGTTACATGGCTAGTTTTTTTGTGTGGGTGTTAAGTGTCTGAGGCTGGAACCAAACTCGGATCCTCCAGACTCCGGGGCCTGCGCTTTACTCACTGCGCCACCTAGCAGCCCCAATAATTAATATTTTTAACAAAGTAGCAGGATATAAAATGAAGCCACACAAAACGCCAGCATTTCTATATATCAACAACAAAACCCTGCAAGAAGAAATACTAAGAGATACCCCATTTAAAATAACTGTAGACAGCATAAAATACCTAGAAGTATAGCTACCTAAACAAACCCAGGAACTATATATGAACATAATTATAAAATTATTTTTACACAAATAAAGTCAAATTTAAATAATTGGAGGTACATTAATTGTTCATGGGTGGGTGAATATATATTCACCCAATATAAAGATATAAATCTTTAGAGATTTATATAGAGCCAACATAAAAATGACAATTCTACCTTATCTATTCTTTATTCAATGACATCCCAAGTCAGTTACCAAAAAAAACTGTTTTGTTGCTCTATATGAAAAAAAAATTATCCATCTGGAAGAACAAAAGGTCAAGAATATTAAAAGAATTAATGGGGGGCGGCTAGGTGGCGCAGTGAATAGAGCACTGGCCCTGGAGTCAGGAGGACCCGAGTTCAAATCCGGCCTCAGACACTTAACACAAAAACTAGCCTTGTGACCTTGGGGCAAGTCACTTAACCCCAAACTGCCCTCCAAAAAGGAAAAAAAAATTAGTGGAAAAAAAAACAGTAAAGGGAGATTGAGTAGTCCCATATCTTAAACTATATTACAAGGTAGTAATTATCAAAACTATCTGGCAATAGTTAAGAAACAGAAAGAAGTATCAGTAGAACCGAGAAGGCATACAATACACAATGGTAAATAATTATAGGGACTTTGTGTGTGACAAATGTGAAGTTATTTAAGCTTGTGGGATAAGAATTAACTATTTGGTAAAAAACTGTTAGGAATACCAGAAAGCAGTCTGGCAGAAACTGGATATAAAGCAATATCACACCATTTAGCTAATATAAGGTTAAAATGGATACATGACAGGTATAAAGAGGCATATAAGAAAATCAGAAGAACACAGAACATACTGCCTATCAGATTTATGGATAGAATAAAAATTTATGAATAAACAATAACTAGGGCATTGTAAGGTGTTAAATGGATGATTTTGATTAAATTTAAAAGGTTTTGTAGAAATAAAACTAATGTATCCAAGATTAGAAGGAAGGCAAGAAACTGGGGGGAAATTTTTATAGAACGTTTTCTAGATAAAGGTCTGATACTCAAATATATAGAGGATTTTGTCAAATTTTTAAGAATATGACTCATTCGTCAATTGATAAATAGTAAAAGGATATGAACAGGCAGTTTTTTGACAAAGAAATCAAAGCTATCTCATAGTCATCTGAAAAAAATGCCCTAAATCGTTACTGATTAGAGAAATACAAATTAAAAGAACTCTGAAATATCATCTCACACCTATCAGGTGAAAATGATAGAAAAGGGAAAGGATAAATTTTAGGAGACATGGAAAAATTGGGACACTAATACACTATTGGTGGAACTGTGAACTGATCCAACTATTGTGGAGAGCAATCTGGAATTCTACCCAACGACTTATAAAACTATTTATACCCTTTGACCCTGCAAAACCACTAGCAGGTCTGTATCCCAAGGTAATCAGGGGAAAAGGAAAAGAATCCATATATTCTCAAATATTGAACTGGAAATTGAGGGGATGCCCATTAATTGAGTAATGGTGAAAAAAAAATTGTGGTTTATGATTGTGATGGAATCCTACTGTGCTTTAAGAAATGATAAGCAAGCTGATGTTAGAAAAACACGGAAAGACTTGCATGAAATAACGAATGAAATGAGCAGAACTAAGAAAATACTGTATACAGTAAGAATAATATTGTTCGAAGAATTACTGTGAATGATTAAGTTATTCTAAATATTATAAATACTGTAATAAACTATAAAGGACCTATGAAGGAAGATGATATCTAATTCCAGATAAAGAACTGATAAATAGAAGTATGCATAGTATGGTTATAGATACACACACAACAGTGTCAAATGGTGGCCCTTCTCTAGTACAGGGTAGGGAAGGAGAGAGACAGTTCAAAACTTAAAATGTAACCCCCCCCAAAAAAAATTTTTTTTTAATTAAAAAAAAGTTATGCAGAGTAAGCAGAGTGACAGTTAACATTTTTGCCCAGATCATCCAATATACCTCCTCCACAACAACCTAGAAAACATGCCAGACCAAATGCTCATCAGGAAAACCAAGAAAAAGTCAACTTGCCAGTCAAGAGTAGCTTAGGATTATAGAAAGGTCTGTAGACACTGGGACGGGGGTACTGGCAAGGAACAGAGCAATAGGAGCATTTTGAAGCTCAGGAATCAATTTGCCCTTCAGACTTATATTTAGACATAAAAGAAACAAGAAAGCCATAAGACACTAAACAGAAGCTTTATAAAAGTTTGATATGACAGACTTCTGTAGAATAGGAATAGAAAAAAGGAATATGCCTATTTTTCAGTTGTGCATGGCACCTTCACAAAAACTGACAATGCATTAGGGCATGAAAACCTCACAAACAAATGCAGAAAAACAATTATTAAATGCATCTTTTTCTGACCATAAGGCAATTAAGTTACATTAAAGGGCCTCTGAAACATAGGCCAAAAATTAATTTGAAGTTAAGTAACGAGGGATGGCTAAGGTGGCACAGTGAATAGAGCACTGGTCCTAGAGTCAGGAGGACCTGAGTTCAAATCCAGCCTCAGACAACACTTAACACAAAAACTAGCTGTGTGACCTTGGGCAAGTCACTTAACCCAAAATTACCCCCCCAAAAAAGCAAAAAAAAGAAATCAAATAACATAAGCCTAAAAAATGTGTCGAAGAACAAGTTATAGAAACAATCAATAATTTCATTAAAGATAATAACAATGACATCACATACCAAAATTTGTGCGATTCAGACAAATTAATTCTGAGGGGAAATTTTATATCTCTAAATATTTACAGCAATAAAAGAAAAAGGGAAGATCATTTATTTAGTCATACAACTAAAAAACTAGAAAAAGAAATTTTTAAATCCCTATTTTAGAATCCCAAAATAGAAATTCTGAAAATCAAAGGTCAAAATAACAAAAATAAAAGCTTTAAAAAAATTTTTTAAACTAATAAATAATAACGGGAGCAGCTATCTAAAAAGAAAATAATAAACCTTTGGCTGCTTTGATTAAAAAATGTAAATTACCAGTATTAAAAATGTAAAAAGTAAATTCACAACTAATGAAGAGGAAATGAAGGCAATTGATAGAAACTACTTTGTCCAACAATATCTCAATAGAACTGATAATCTAAATAAAATGGATTATTTACAAAACTATAAATTGCACAGATTAACAGAATAGGAAACAGAATACTTAAATAACCAAAACTTTAAAAAAGAAAAAAGAAATTGAATGAGCTATAAATGAGCAACCTAAGAAAAATACCCAGGACTAGACAACCTTACAAGCAAAATCTAACAAACATTTAAAAAGAAATTAATTCATTTACTACACAAACTGTTTTTAAAAACAAGAAGGAATTCTTCTATGACACAAATATAGTCTATTCTAAATGAGGGAGAACAAAAACATAAAGAAAAAAATTTCCATAATGAATATAAAAATAAAAAATTTTATTAGCACACTACCAAGGAGATTATAGCACATGACAAAGAGTATATACTATGGCCAGGCTGGACTGATGCCAAGAATACAGGGCTGGTTCAATAGCAAGAAAACTGTAAGCATATATGACTATATTAATAATTTTTTTGGCTCTATGATTTAATTCTTTGGTATTTTATTTTGTCAAAAGCTTTTATAGCATCTAATGAAATAAGAATGTGAATCATATTCAAATTCAAAATTAACTGGAACAATAAAAGGAAAGAATATCAAAGGAATCAGTGAGAAAATATGCTATGGAATGTAATCTAGCAGTACCAGGTTTGAAACTATACTACACAGCTATAATCATTGAAACAAATAAGTATGAAGTAAGAAACAAAGAGGTTGGTCAGTAGAACATATTAAATACACAATATGAAGAAGTAAATCCTGCTTCTGACACTTAACACAAAACTAGCTGTGTGACCTTGGGGGAGTCACTTAACCCCAACTGCCCCACTTTCCGAAGAAGAAGAAGTAGTAGAATAAGTAAATGACTACCACTATCAAATATTTAATATACCCAAAGATATCAGCTATTGGGGAAATAAATCACTATTTGGAAAAATAAATTGTAGGGAGTAAATTAAAGGGGAAACATGGAAGCAATATGGCAGACATTGGTATAGCATCTCACATAACATACCAAGATGAGTTCAAAATGGATGCATGAGTTAAACATAAGGGATGATTTTACACAGAGCAGAGAAGCTATTACCTATACCTGTCAAATAGCAGGTACTTAATTAATGTTTACTGACTGATTAAGATCTATGGATAAGGGAAGAGCTCATAATCAAACAAAAGATAAAGAGGTTCACAGGAAGTAAAATTAAAAATTTTGATTCCATAAAATTAAAAGATTTTGCACAAACAAAATCAATGCAACTAAAATTAGAAAAAAAAGTAGGAAACTAGAAAACATCTTTGCAGCAAGTTTCTATGGATCTTATTCATGTATACATACATACATGTATAAATCATATTCAAACAAATATAAATATCTGAATAGAAGAATAAGAGTCATTCCCCTATAATAAATGGTAAAGGATATGAATAAATAGTTTTCAGAGGAAGAAATCCAAACTACCAATAATCTTATGAAAAACAAAGCTCTAAATCAATAATTATTCAAGAAACGCAAACTAAAACAGCTCTAAGGTACCATCTCATATTCATTAGACTGGCTAAGATGACCAAAAAAAGAAAAAGATAAATGCTAATGAGGATATGAGAAAACCAGTAGCCCAGCAATGCACTGTTGGTGAAACTGTGTACTACTTCATTCTAAAAAGCTATTTGGAACTTTGAAAAATGAATATACAGACAGCCCATCCAATTAGCATTCACATTTGCCTGCAAAGCTTGCATAAGACACAAAGCATGAGCCCACAGTGTGATAACGGTGCCCCAAAAGTTAACATGACCTTGATACCAGGAAAGTGAATCTACCACCAAACTTGAACTCTAATACTATGGCAATCCCAGACGTATAGAAAGAGCAGATAATAATGACAGTATTTATACAATGTTTTAAGGAGCTATATATATTATCTCAATTGATCCTCACAATAACCCTGTGAGCTAGGTGCCTTCCTTATCCTCATTTTATAGATTATAAAACTGAGAACAAGAGGTTAAGTAACTTGCCAAAAGGTCATGTGGATAAGTGTCTGAAACAGGATTTGAACACTGATCTTTCAGACTCAAAATCCAATACTTAAAAATCAACTGCCCCATATAGCTATCAGATTTGTGCTAGCTGCAAGAATTGGAAGGTACCCAAGGGATCAATTCAAAAAAAGGTGAAGATATCTAAAGTATAGGAAAAAAAAAATCTGGACCTTACTACCAAAAATAAAAGGTAACTGAGAATGTCAGAAATAAATAAAAGTTTTCGTGTCCCAGCTATATAAAATCAATAGTTAAAATAAAAGCATCACTGTAAAACATTAATAGAGAAGGAGGCTTCTGCAAGTAACATTCCATGAGAGAACCTATTATCTTTACACAACAGATTAAAAGACATCAGTTATAATTTTTTTAAAAAAGGTAAGTTTTTAATTTAAGACAGCAAAATATTACGTTAAAGGTTCCTCTCCAACAAGCTATTCCTCATTCACAGATCAAAATAATTCAAGATATAACATCATATACAATGTTGCTCAGTAACACCACCCCAACCCTCAACCAGTAGCATTAGACAAAAACATAAAACAGGAGGTTGGACATATGCTAAGTAATGATCACTGTCACGGAGAAGATATAAGCAGAGTAGAAGTTCAAGTAAGAACTCCACATGTGGAAGATATTATTCTGGTTATATCAAGCTTATATGATACAGAGCCTCATAGATGAGAATCAAAAAATCTATTAAAATGTCAATAAAATGGACAATCAAGAAACTAGGCCCAAAATTAAACAGGATGAGGAGAGTGGGCTGGATTGCCTACCAGCAATTGCAGACCTCTTTAATGATGCAAGAACAAGTCATTGCTGATAATTTTCTCAGGTATCCTTAATGTCTGGAATGCTCTTTCTCTTCTTCTCTGACTATTGACCATTCTGGCTTGGTCCCAAATAATTCCCACGTTTTAAAGGAAGCCTTGCTTAACCCCTCATTTCCAATGCTTTACTTAACTAAATTTCATATTTATCCTGTATATAGCTTGTTTTTTGTATATATGTTTCCATCTTGTCTCTCCCATTAGATTCTGAGAAAGAGAGCATTTTTGATGGATGACATTAACCAAATCCCTGGAATACATGCCTTTCCATCCTGGGAGGGAGACCCCCACATAACTAAAGAACCATACAAAGAATTTAATCTAAGGTGAATTCTGGCCCATACTGTTCCACCCAGGCAGGTCTGAGCAGAGGTGGATGTCTTTTTGCCTAGCTAACCCTAGGCAGGGGGTAGTCTTCTTCCAAGACGAGAAGAATTAATGTCAACAAATTAGAGCTCTTCTCTAAACAGGAACAGTTTGTTGCTGAGTTGGACGTAAAGTTGAGCCAACAAACAGTTGGCAATAGTGCAGTAGAAAACGAGTGGGCAGTTTTCAGAAATTTGGTGTATAGCACTGCATTTGCTCATCTGGGTCAGAACACTCCCAAATACCAAGACTGGTCTGATAAAAGTGATGGGGAAATTCAGAATCTGCTAAATGGAAAACAAGAATTCCACAGGGTTTACCAGCATAATAGTTCACCCATCTCTAAGAAGGCAGCATTTAATTCCATCAAAAGTAAAATATAAGCAAAATTAAGAGATGTAGGATTCTTGGCTCAGTAAGAAGGCAAATGAAATTGAGTTTTATGCTGATAGTAATAATTCAAAGTGCTTTTATGATACCCAGAAGGTTATTTATGAGCCCAAAAACTATGGTGTATCTCAAATACTCAGTGCTAATAGAGCCACATTGATTAGTGATAAGGACACGATCCTAAAGAGATGGGCTAAACACTTCCATAGTGTTTTCAACAGGCCATCATCAACCATTGACCAATCGTTTACCTCTGGTTAAAGTCAGTCCCTCCAAAGCTGAAGCTCCAAATAAAGAAGAGGTTTTGAATGCCATCAGGCTCTTTTCATGTGGCAAAACACCTCGTGCTGATTCAATTCCAGCTGAGATTTACAAGGTAGGGGGTCCACTGCTCATATAAAAGCTGAGTGAAATATTCCAGATTATATGGCAAGAGGAGGTTATTCCCCAGGAGTTCAATTATGCCTCCACTGTCTCTCTCTATAAAGGTCCTATGACAATCACAGGACGGGTCGCTGTCTTAGTTGCTGCTAACAAGATTTTTGCCAGAGTCCTCCTTAATAGGCTGATCCTTCACCTGGAAGATAGTCATCTATCTGAGAACCAGTGATGGCTTCAGAAAGGGCTGAAGAATAGTCAATATGATGTTTGCTTCCCGACAACTCTCGGAGAAATGCCAGGAGTAGAACAGAGGTCTGTACACAATATTTGCAGATCTGACCAAGGCCTTTCATACTGTTAGTTGTGAGGGATTATGGGAAATTATGTCAAAATTTGGTTGCCTGGAGAAGTTCACCAGCATTGTATATCAATTTCATTGCAGCATGCTTGCCCAGGTTCTGGATAATGGACAATGCTCTCGTGCTTTCCCAGTCACCAATGGAGGGAAACAAGTCTGTGTGCCTGCTGCCATGCCGTCTAGCATGTTTTCAGCCATGTTGGCAAATACTTTCAACAAGGACAAACACAGTATCAAGGTCAGCTACTGCACTGATGGTAAATTCTTCAACCTGAAAAGGCTACAAGCCAAGACCAAAGTGGAGGGAGTATTGGTACAGGCTTTTCTGTTTGCAAATGAAGCTGAGATACAACAAGGTATGGATCACTTCTCTGCTGCTTGCGCTAATTTTGGCCTAACAATTAACAACAAGAAAACAAGGTGGCTCGATCAGCCAGCACCACACCATCCATATGTGAAACCATTGGCTACAGCAAATGGGGAGGTTTTGAATGCTGTGGATAAGTTCACTTACCTTGGCAGTGTACTTTCTGGGGATGTACACACTGATAAAGAGGGTGATGCACGCATTGCCAGAGCTAGCTCAGTGTTCGGGAGGCTCCAAAGGAAAGTAAGGGAGAGAAGAGGTATTACATTGATTACCAAACTGAAGATCTACAGAGCCATTTCACTGACCTCATTGTTGTATGCTTGTGAAACCTGGACAGTATACCAACACCATGCCAGGAAACTGAATCACTTCCATTTGATTTGTCTTGGGAAGATTCTAAAGATCATCTGGCAGAATAAGATACCAGATGCTGAGGCCCTTACTTGAACTAAACTGCCAGGCATTCAACTCTGCTTCAAAAAGTGCAATTCCAACAGGCTAGCCACACTGTTCAAACGCAAAACTATGCTTGCCAAAAACTTGTTTTATGGAGAACTCACACAGGGCAAGATTCATGTGGTGGTCAGAAGAAGCAATACAAGGACCCTCTCAAAGTCTCTCCCAAGAACTTTAGAATTGATTGTATCACACGGGAAACACTGGCACAGTACCCTTCAGCATGGTGTGACCATATCAGAAAAGGTACAGTGCTCTATGAGCAAAGGAGAACTGAAACAGCTCAAAATAAACACAGGATGCACAAATTTAGAGTATCTACCCCAGATGTTCACATAGACTATGCGTGCCTGACCAGCCACAAATGGACACATTGAAACTTGACTCTAGCATAGTGATGTCATTTTGATCCTCTTCAAGAACAAAGAAAAGGGGCAGCTAGGTGGTACAGTGAATAGAGCACCAGTCCTGGAGTCAGAAGGACCTAAGTTCAAATCCAGCCTCAGACACTTAACACTTACTAGCCATGTGACCTTGGGCAAGTCACTTAACCCCAATTGCCCTGCCTTCCCCCCTCCAAAACGCAGAGGGAAAAAAAAAAGAACAAAGGAAAACAATCACATGATCAAAGGCAAGTCACCCAGGCCCTCATTAGAATAGGTCCACTTCTCACTGTAATATTCTTTTTTTTTTCCTGAAAATTACCTCATTTGGGGTTTTCTTGGCAGAGATACTGGAGTAATTTGGCATTTCCTTCTCCAGCTCATTTTACAGATGAGGAAACTGAAAGCAAACAATGTAAAGTTATTTGCCCAGGGTAACATAGCTAGTAAGTATTTGAAGCTAGATTTGAATTCAGGAAGATGAGTCTTTTTGACTCCAGGTCCAGCTTTCTATTCACTAGGCCACTTCGCTGTCCACCTAAAGGGAGGGATAGGCTTTAAGCAAAAAACCAATCCCAATGATTTACAAAAATATTTATCACAAATCACAAATCTGTTGCCAAGATCTATCAATTTCACATTTGCAACATCTCATAACCCCTTCTCTCCTCTGACACAGCCACCACCCTACTCCAGGCCTTCATCACATTCCACTTTAAAGCCTACAAGAGCCAGCTTCTCAGTGAACCTGTAAAAAGATACTCCATTTCTCAATTCTGCTCATTTTCACTGGCTGCCTAAGTAAGCCTAGAATGTTCCCACCCACACCTTTATCTCCTAGCTTCCCTGGCTTCTTTGCCATTCCAGCTAAAATTCCCACCTTCTATAGGATGCCTTTCCCAATCCCTCTTAAATGCTTGTACCTTCCCTCTGGTGATTATTTCCAATTCATCCTATATAAAGCTGGTGATATATAACAGTTCTGAGACTTGTTCCCCCCATTAAACTGTGGGCAGGGGCTGTCTTTTGTCTTTTAATACTAAATGCTTAACAAACATTTAAGTTATTTAACTTGGAGAAGAAAAGACATATGCGAGACATGACAGATGACTTCAAGGATTTGAAGAGTTAGCATGTGGAAGAGGAATTAAACTTGCTCTGCTTAGCCTGAGACAGAGGAACAAGTAACAAAGGGTAGAAGCTGTAAAGAGTCAAATTTAGGCTACATGTCAGAAAAAACTTCCTAACAGCGCTATCCAAAAGTGGAATACATTGTCAAAGGAGGTGGTGGGTCCTTGCCTCATTAGAAGTCTCTGACTGAGCCAAGGTTGAACTAGATGACCAATGAATTCCTTCAAACTCTGAAATTCTATTCTTTTATGACATAGATTACATATTAGTACTAATAAGCTGACATTTATATAGCACTCCATTTCGGGTATGCAAAATGATACACACATATAATCTATTGATCTTCAAAACACAGTGAGTTAAGTACTACATGTAACGTGAACCCCATTTCATTTGAGAAGAAACCGAGGCTCAGAAATGTTAATGAAACTGCCTATAGTATCAAAAGAAGACTTTGAACCTAGGTCTCTCCTTCCTATAAATCATGTTGAGTGTACAATGCACACAACCATGAATGATAGACACCACAGATGGCAAATGAGCTGCTGCCAGAGTTTAATAAGAGGAAGATGTCACTTTGGAATACATTTGAGAAACTGTATCTCATTTGCAACGATCCAAAACTTATCACTGCCACAATATCTGAACTACATAACATTGTTTTCTTAGTAAAGCTATACAGCATTCTGAAATGCCACAAAGCTAAGTATCAAAATTATAAATAACTTTAAGGACCATGGAAAATATAGCATGTATTTTTGTTGTTCAGTCATTTCCAATTCTATGTGACCCCATTTGGAGTTTTCTTGGCAAAGATAATGGAGTGGTTTGCCATTTCATTCTCCAGTTCATTTTACAGATGAGGACAATGAGTCAAACAGGGTTAAGTGACTTGCCCAGGATAATACAGCTATTCAGTATCTGAGGCCAGATTTTAATTCAGGAAGATGAGTATTCCTGACTCCAGGCCTAGCACTCTATCCACTATGCCATCGCCTAGCTGACCATGCAGCACATGTAAGTATCCTATAAAATGCTATCCAAAATAAACTGTCAAGAATTCTCTTCAATTATACCTCCAAGAGATCTCTACCAATAATCTTTACCCTAGTTCAAACCCTCAATATCTCTGACCTAAACTATTACAAAAGCCCCATGACTGTTCTCCCTTCTTCAAGTCTACCTTCTCTCTAATCCATCCTCCACAAAGTTGCCAAGTCAAATAAAAATTCTTCATGCACAGATCTAATATATAACTCTGCTGAAGAAGTTTCAGTGGCTTCCTATTACTTTTAGGAATGAATACAAACTCGTGTTTGGTATTTAAAGACCTTCATAATCTGGCTCCAATATATCTTTTCATATTGATTTCACTTGTGGATTCCAGTCAAACCAGTGTACTTCATTTTTCTTCTACATGATACTCCCTCCTCAGCCTCCATGACTTTGCACACTTTCCCCTACAGACCCAAAATGTATTTCCTCCTCACTTCTGTCTCTTGGAATTCCGAGCTCCTTGCAGGGTTCATATGAAGAGCTACCACTCATAAAACACATTTCTAAATTCTCCGATTACTAGTGTATTGTACTCTTCTCGAGTCTCAAAAATTACTTGGTACAGATTTATCAGCAAACACTGCCCCAATTGAATGTAAGCTCCTTAAGGGCAGAAACTTTATTGTTTCTGTCTTTCTATTCTCAGGCCATAGGATAGTGCCTGGCAAACAGAAATGAATTATTAAATGCTACTGAACAGAAGAAATATAAAAGACATCATTAACAGATTAATAACCTCCCCCAAAATGTGCTCATCATATATGAAAACAAGAAACAACAAACTCAAGTGTTACACCGGTACCTCACAGAAAATAAAAGAGAAGTTCTTTAGCACACTAGATGGATTTCCTAGTTGAGGATTTATGTAAAGAAATAGATAAGAACTGGATGAAAGGCCTGGCTGGATCACAATTTGACTGTGTACCCACAGTGATGAAACCCTATAACCAACATACAAGTATTTATTTATATTAATATATGATAAAGAAAAAAACAACCAACAGGAAAATTCAAATAAAGTTTCACATATATCAAAAGCTGCTACAAAAGATGTCAGAAAATACCTTTGTGTCCAGGAGTTGATATAAGCAAATATTTTGAGAGTATGTTCCTTTCTGAGTTGCAGTCCATCACCACCTTCAATGTCGGATACTAAAAAAAAAAAAAAAAAAGGTGGGGGGGGGGGAAAAAACAAAATTTAAAAATAAATTACATTTTAAAAACTAAAACTTAGTTCAAAAAGTACCTCAAAGAATGCTTTTATTTTAGCTCCTAAACAAAATTATTTAAACTACGAAAATTTAGAACCTCAGTGTGATTTTCTGAAATTAGTAAACCTTTAACTTAAAATACACACTGAATTTTTTTTGGAATTTCCTTCACAATTTACAAGACACTTTGCTTATAATTCTGACAGAAAGGCCCTCCCAGTGGTTGTAACCTCATTTTGTAAATTTTAAGATAAGCCTTAGAGAAGTGAAGGGATTTGACCAAAAACAGATGAGCTAAACTAAACTAGGACCTTTTTGGCAAAATTTACCGATGTCTTCCTACAATATCACTTTGAAAATAGTGTTCAATGAAATATTAAGTTAATAATATTAAGTTAACAAATGGGTAATTCTGGAAGACTTGATCTTAAATTTTATCTAAAACACTTACTAATAGGGTTATCCTGGGCAAGTCACTTAATGTATGCCTGCCTCTGTTCCTCATTTGTAAAATGGGAGTCCCTGAGAGAATTTTAGGGGGTCTGTCAAGTTAAAACAATTGTTACAAAATATTAAGATGTCTAAATTTCTAAAGTGGCAAGTAGAGCTATAAACCACATAAATTAAAGCTCTGAGGAGTCCTCAATTTTTAAGAGCATAAAGAGATCCTGAGATTACAAAGTTTTAGAACTACTAGTCTACAATTTTCATTTTCTGAAAGTTCATCCTGTCTTAGAGTTGATGTTAAGTTTGTGAATATTATGCAAAAAACCCCCACATATTCCTACTCTTACCTCAAAAAAATTGTAAACAAAGCTCACTTTTTTCAAGTGCAAGAAAAATAATCTAGCTTCAAATTAAACTAGCAGTACTACTATAAATAAGCTAAAGAGGCAAATACATTTAAAACAAAATTTATACAGAGGTTTTAGGGGAATTAATTACATGAGTGTATAAAACTTTTTTAAATACTAAAAATCACATGTGTAAATATGTCTTGTACATAGTACTTAATAAATGCTTGTTGACTAAGCACACCGCAATATATAAGTAAAAGGAAAAAATAAATGAATTCAAGATTTTAACTTCAAACTTTTTTTTACTAAACTTTAATTTCAAAACTATGAATGAAATCTCAACACGTACAACACATAAGTAGAATCTATTCACAAACAAGGAAGAGATAAATTACAAATGCTAGCAATAACTATGCTAATTATATATACTATATTTATTAACTATACTATTGGCCAGCTAGGTGTCACTGTGGATAGAGCAACAGGCCTGGAGTCAGGGAGACCTGAATTCAAATTTAACCTCAGACACTTACTAGCTGTGTGGCCCTGGGTAAATCATTTAATACCGTTTGACTCAGTTTCCACATTTGAAAAATGATCTGGAGAAGGAAATGGCAAACCACCCTAGTATCTCTGCCAAGAACTCCAAATGGGGTCACAACTCAACAACAACTATACTATTGCTTTTTCATGGATCTAGATTTGTGACTTTATTGGTGTTCAAAATTTTAGGTGAAGAAACTTCCTTTAGCCATACAAATCAACAACTATTAAGACACCTGACTTTACTCTTAGAGATGTACAAAGGGCACAGGGATGTTAACTGACTTGCCCAGGGTCATTCAGTCTATAGTCTATGTGTTTATAGAGTCCAAATTTGAACCTAGCTCTCAATGTGGTACCACATTACCTGACAAGCTAAAAACATACAATATTTATGTGTTAAGGACAGGGAAAGAGGTGTTGAGGTAAAATTGGAGTTCCTTCACATATTGTGATAAGCAGGAAACTAAGCAGTATGTTACCTAATTATAATTTTCATCTGAGGATGGGGGTCATCATTCTCCCAATGAGTTGTCTTTAGCCAAGTAAAAAGGGATATACATTCAAGAGAAGGAGATCTATGACCACAGAAAAATCACCAAATCGCTGTATTATTTTTTCCTCACCTACAAAATACATCTGCAGGACCTAATTTAGAGTTGTTGGGGGGGAAGAAAATTTCAAATCATCAACAAGTATTTATCATGTACCAACTACATGCCAGGTGCTGAGTTTTCAACAACAGAAAAGTTCTAGCCCTTAAGGAGTTTATATATAATGGAGGTAGAAACAACAAGACTCAACAACAGATATGGTAGAAAAGTAAAGAAAATTGAGGAGTCAAGGATAACTTTGAGACTACTAACTTGGTTGACTGGTGTTACCCTCAAAAGAAATAAGGAAGTAAGGAATAATTATAACAACAACAAGAATAACTAAAATTTATATATCATCTACTATGTACCAGGCACTGTGCTAAGTGCTTTAGAACTATAATCTCATTTGATCCTCACAAGAACCCTGGGAGGTTGGTGCTTTGTTCCCCCCCCCCCCCGCTTTTTTTTTTACAGATGAGAAAACTGGGGCGGAGGTTAAGTGACTTGTACAGGGTCACATAGTTAATAAGGAGTAGGTTTAGGGAGAAAGATAATGAGTACTGTTTGGGGCATGCTGAGTTTGAGATTTAGATGGACCTCGACAATTTGTTCACATTCAAATACATCACAAGAAAGAAACCTTGGTTGTGTATAAAGATCTACATAGAGAAAATATTTCTAGACATGGTTACAGATGAGATTACCTAGCAAGAATTTAAAGGTAGGGGCGGCCAGGTGGCTCAGCGAGTAAGAGGACCGGCTCCAGTGTAGGGATGACCTGGGGATCAAATCCGGGCTCAGATACTTAGCACCACACCCAGAAATGACTGGCCGTGTAACCGTGAGCAAGTTACTTAACCCCGATTGCTTAAAAAAAAAAAAAAAAGAATTTAAAGGTAGAAGAGGGCCTAGGCAGAGTCCTGAGGTACATAGAAGGTTGAGGGGAGGAAATAATAATACAGGAAAAGATGCAAAAAGTAAGATGCAAAGCACTGAAAAGGCTCACCTTACAAATATATTGTTTCTAGCTGGGGTGATCACGAGACAGCATCTCAGATGGGCCTAGAAGGAAGAATGGCTTCCTGGATCCCACTATGTATTAATGCCCTTTCTCCACCTCAAAGTGTATTGTATTACCATTTTAAAAAATAAACCCACAGTAGAATATAAATTGAGAATATACATACACACAAAATCACAATCTTCAAGCTGTTATATTCTAACTAGGGAATTGTGTACAAGAATTACACAAGTATTAATACCAATTAATTTCAAGAGAGTAAACATGCTAATAATTGAGGAGATACAGAATCAATCACTCAATAAATATTTATTAAGCACTCACTAGGTACTCTGAAAAATGCTTAAGAATACAACAAAAGGAAAAATAAAGTCTTGATCCTCAAGAAGTTCACTATCTAATGTAGAGACAAGAACCAAACAACTATGAGCAAATAAGCTACATACAGAATAAATAAGAAATAATTGAGAGAGAAGGCACTAGAATTAAAAGGACTTGGGAAAGGCTGGTAGGAAATGGGATTTTAGTTGGGACTTAAGGGAAGCCATGGAAGTCAGTAAGCAAAGATGGGAAGGAATAACATTCCAGGCATAGAGAACAGCCAGAGAAAATGCACAGGTCCTGAGAGAGTAAATATTTTGTTCCTAGAACAGCAAAGAGACCAGTGTGAGTGGATCAAAAAGTACATGATGAAGAGGCAACGGAATGTTAGCGAGGTTACGAAGGGCTCTGAACAACAGAGGACTTTTTATTTGATCCTGGAGGAAACAGGGAGTTTAATGAGTAGAGGAGTGACATAGTCAGACCTGTGTTTTATGAAAAATCACTTTGGTAACTGAAAGGAAGATATATTGGATTAGGGAGAGACAGACCAACCAGTGGGCTATTGCAATAGTCCAGTAGTGAAGTGATGAGGGCATGCACTACTATGGCAGCAGTGTCAAAGAAAAGAAGGAGAAATATTGAAGATGTTGCAGAGGTGAAATTGACAGGTCTGGGCAACCAACTGGATATGAGGAGTGAGAGATAGTAAGGAGCTCAGGAAAACTCCTAGTTTGAGATTGAAGGGATTGAAAAGAGAGTCTTTAATTACTCTACAGGAAGGAGGAAGGTAAGAGAGGGTTTAGGGGAAAAGATAAGCTCTCTTTTGGACATACTGAATTTAAGATGGAAATCCAGTCCAACATGAAAGGCTGTTGGAGAGATTGAGAAAAAATTCATGGGAGTTGATAAGATCACCAAGTAAAGTAGTTTAGAGGGAGAAAAGGGTTCAAGACAGAACCCTATGGAACAACTAAGGTTTTCCAGGGCATAATCCAGCAGAGGAGACAGAGAAGTAGTCAGACAGCGGGGAGGAGTCAAGATGGCAGAGTAGAAACAGGACCCGCTCCCATCTCCTCCAAAAAAATGACTCTAAACAAACTTTAGAGCTACAGAACCCACAAAATGACAGAGAGAAGCTAACCTCCCGCTGAAGACAGTCCAGCAGGCCACCAAGGCAAGGGCCAGCACAACACTCCGGGAGCTGTGCCCAGCCCCCTGTGAGACTGAGGTTTTTTTTAGCCTCAGGGCAGCCACAACCAGCCACCAGTTGAAGGGACTTCAGATCACCAGCAGCTTGGCGGCTTCCAGAATTATCAACCCATAGATGTTAAGGACAAAGCGAGAGGTCATTACAATGCAGACTTTGGGAACCGGGAGTCCAGGAGTACGGTCCGGCCTTTGGCCCCTGGAGGGAGAAGTGGCAGAGGCATAGCAGCTTCAGAGCTCCTGCCTGGAGATTATAGGGGGACCAAGTAACCAGTCTGATGGGTAATTGCTCTTGCTTTAACATTCTTGGATCTGGATTGCTGTCTAGGCTGAAGGTCCTGGAGTATGTGACTGGTTTGCCAAAGCATGTGGAGGCTTCAGAGAGGGCACCCAACTAACAGCTCCAGCAGCTGTGAAAATGCCAGTGATTTGTGACAAAACTCCCCTCTCTGATAGCAGAGTTCTAACTGTGATAAAAAGCTCAAAAGTCAAGTAATTGAGTGGCAGCAATCCGACATTAGACTCCTATTTTAGGGACAAAAAGGATCAAAGCATGGAACAGGAAGAAGACAGTGAAGTCAGAACAGTTGCATCAAAATCTTCCATCAAAAGAAAAACCTGCTTACAAGCCATAGAGGAGCTTAAGAAGGATTCTGAAAACCAAATAAGAGTAGTGGAGGAAAAACTGGGTAGAGAAATGAGAATGAGGCAAGAAAATTATGAAATGAGAGTCAACAACCTGATTGAAGAAAATAACACCTTAAAAAATAGACTAACTGAAATGGCAAAAGAGGCTCAAAAAGACAATGAGGAGAAGAATGCCTTAAAAAGCTGAATTTGCCAGATGGAAAAAGAATCTCAAAAGCTCACTGAAGAGAATCATTCTTTCAGAATTAGACTGGAGAAAATGGAAACTAGTGACTTTATGAGAAATCAAGATACTATTAAACAGATCCAAACAAATGAAAGAATAGAAGGCAATGTGAAATATCTCATTGGGAAAACCACACTGACCTGGAAAATAGATCCAGGAGAGATAATTTTAAAATTGCTAGACTACCTGAAAGCCCTGATCAAAAAAAGAACCTAGAAATCATCCTTCAAGAAATTCTCAAGGAAATTTGCCCTGATGTTTTAGAATCAGAGGGCAAAATAGAGGTTGAAAGAATCCACCAATCACATCCTGAAAAAGATCCCCAAAAGAAAACTCCTAGGAATATTGTAGCCAGGTTCCAGAGTTGCCAGATCAAGGTACAAGCAGCCAGGAAGAAACAATTTGAATATTGTGGAAACACAATCATCGATAACCCAGGATCTGGCATCTTCTACACTGAGGGATCGAAGGGCTTGGAATATGATATTCCAGAGGGCAAAGGAGCTGGGATTAAAACCAAGAATCACCTACCCAGCAAAACTGAGTATCATGTTTCAGGGGAAAATATGGTCATTCAATGGAATGGAGGACTTTCAAGCATTCTTGCTGAAAAAAAGAGAGTTAAAGAGAAAATTTGACATTTAGATACAAGAAGCATGAGAAGGTAAATAAGGAAAAGTAATCATAAGGAACTTATCAAAGTTGAACTACTTATAATCCTACATGAAAAAGCAATAATTTTAACTTATGAAACTTTTCTCAGTATAAGAATAGTTGAAGGGAATAGAAATGTGTGTATATGTATGTACATATGTATACATGTATGTTTATATATGTATGTATGCATACACACATTTCTATATAGAGGAGTATATGGGTATATGTACATATGTGAGTGTGTATATATGTACAGGTATATATAGACAGAGGGCACAGGACCAACTGAATAGGAAGGGATGATACTTAAAAGGTGAAATTAAGAGATGAGAGACAGGAATATAATGAGAGAAGATGGAAAGAGATAGAATGGGGCAAACTATCTCATATAGAAGAGGCAAGGGGAAACTTACAATGGAGGGGAAGAACAGGAAGGCAAAAGGGAATGAGTCAACCTTATTCTCATTGAATTGGGCTTAGGGAGGGAATGACACACATACTAAATAGGGTATCTCACCCTATAGGAGAATAGAGGGGAATGTGATGAGAGGGGGGATGATGGAAGAGAGGGCAGGCTGGGGGGGGGGGGAAGGGAAGTTAGAAGCACCCACTTTTGAAAAAGGACAGGATCAGAGTAGAGAACAGAACAAGTGGGGATAGAATGGAGGAAAATATAGTCAGTCTTTCACAATATATCCACTATGGAAATGCTGTGCATAGCTACACATGCATTGTATATTGCTTAAAATATATTGTATATATTCAACCTATATTGAATTGCTTATCTTCCCAGTATGGGTGGATGACGAGGGAGGTAGGGAAAGAATCTGGCATTCAAAGGCTTAAAATCAAATGTTTAAAAAATATATTATCATTATTATTATTACTATTGTCATTTTACATGTAACTAGGAAATAAGATATACAGGCACTGGGGCATAGAGATCCACCGTGCCCTACTGGAAAGTTGGATGGGGGATGGGGGAAGATATGGGAGGGGGGCACACTTGGGGAGTGGATATTCAGTGAGATTGCTGTTTTGGGGTGGTGGGTTAGGGGAAAAATGGGGAGAAAATTTGTAACTCGGAATCTTGTGGAAATGAATAATGTAAACTAAAAAATAAAAAAGAAGGAAAAAAAAAGTGGTCAGACAGAGAAAAAGAGAACCAGGAGAGAACAGCATTAAGAAAAATTAGAGAAGGGTATGAAGGAATCCTCAGGTAGCAAGGGATTTTAGGGATGACAAGAGGATGGAGTACATTCTAGAAAGAGGGAACACATGCAAACACAAAGAGGTTAGAGATGTAACATCCTGTATGTATAAGAGCTAGGAAGGAAATCTTACTAGACTGAGTAAGCAGGAATAATATAAAATGTGACTCGAGAAGAAATTAAATGGTAGAGAGTTCAAAAAGCTGATCTTTGGAGAAAAAAGTGGAAGGTTTTAGTGGACTTCAGACATGAATAATGTGATATGGCAGCAAAACAAAAACAAAAATGTGATCTTAAGTTGTGTTAAGAGAAGATCTCTCAAGAATTCTTTCAAGAATAAGGATATGATAGGGTTCTGTACTCTTTCCTGACCATTACACATATCATTCAGTTCTGAGAATCATGTGTTAAGAAGTACACTGATAGGTTAGCAAGTGTCCAGAAGAAGGCAACCAGGATGGTGAATTAACTTGAGTCTTTCATGAGAGGATTGGCTAAATAAGCTAGGGGAAGAAAAGATCAGCCGGGAGGTTGCAGCTCTTTCAAGTATTTATCTAGTTGTTAAATGGAAGAGGGATTAGACTAGTTCTGCCCCCTAGAGGGCAGAATGAGGAACATAATTTCAGCAATTCTCTAAAGCTATAAATTGCAGAAAAAGTGCTCAACTAAATTGGCAGGCAGTTTTCCTCATCCAACATATGCCAATACCAATGAAATCACAGGCCCCAGTCTTTATTCCTATCCCTATTCTCAATATCAAGGATAGTGCCAGATCATAGAAGGCACCTCAATAAAGATTTGCTATCATTTTAGCAGCTCTGTAAAGGATAGAGTATAAACCAAGTCTGCACAACATGCAGCCCATCAAAGGAGGAGGGAGGAGGTTGGGGAAGGGGGAGAAGGGCGGAGAACCCTGTTAAAAAACGTAGGGTTGCCACTGCGTACTATCCTGTTTGTTACATGACCCACAGCAACCAACTGTCATAAGTCTGTCTCTAGTTGAACTTATCTGCAGCCCAAACCTACTCCCACGTTGTGCTGGTCTGGTATAGACTCTTGCTTAATTGAAAGGAAGCACATAGGCAATGGTTCAGTGAGTAGGACTCTGTTACCCCAATTGGAGTGTTCTTGGCAAAGATACTGGGGTAGGTTTGCAATCCTTTCTACAACACATATTAACAGATAAGGAAACAAAAGCAAAAGAAAAGGAAACTAAGGCAAACAGTGTTAATTGACTTGCCCATGGTTACATAGCCAGTAAGAATCTAAGGACAGATTTGAACTAAGGAAGATAAGTCTTCCTGCCTCCAGGTCAGTGCTCTATCCATTGTGCCACCTATTATGCCCTCATAAGCATAAGTTATATTTATATTGTATTTTGAGGAAAGAGGAAGAAATTTAAGAAATGCATTAAGATTTTTTTGAGCCATTCAACATATTTTATGCATATGTTTTATACTTGTCTTATTTTTCCCCACTCCTAAAAGAAACTCTGCTCTTAAGAAAAGATTCCATAGTTTTAAAAAGGCAACTCCTAGGTAATTTTTCCTTCAGAACCATGTTACAAAATAAAACTGTTGCTGCACAGCTAAGTTCCTACCTGCATTCTGCATTTATAAACCCACCAATACCGACACCCAGTATAAAGGAACAGATAGAAGTAAATGAATGAGTCAGATATGCGAGATTCTGAAGAATCACTGTGATGTAGCGTATCAAATATTTTACTGTATATTAGCACTTACTAATTAAGTACTAAAAAAGATATTATTTTAACCTTTTCTTACAACCCAACAAACACTAAATTCAGCAGCATATTCTTTAAAATAGACTACAAAGATGCCTCATTCAAATTAGGCCAAATTCTAAATCAATTCTGAATCAGTAAAAAGAACTCTAGCTCTCTACAATCAGAGAATCAAACATGGTCTGTGTATGATCTTTACAAGCTGTGTGACGTTAAGCAAGTCACTGAACCTCCCTGACCCTAAGCTTCCTCATCTACAAAATGAGAGGACTGGGCAAAATGACCTCTGAAGTCCTTTCTAGGTGTAGATCTATGAGATCCTCTATTCAGTGATATTCTAGAGTAAAACATGAAAGACAAAGTTTCAGTGGGTTTCAGGGAGTTACACCTGAATTGAGCCTAAGGCATAATTTTCCAAACTGTGGGATGGGTGGCAACAAGAGGAGGGGAACACTGAAGGTAGAGAAGGATGTCTTGAAGGAATGACCAAAATTACTGTACAGTAGTACAACTTCTAATTAGATGCACTAATTTTTTTCAATGAAAAAAATCAAAATCAACAAAACTGAAACACTGGTAATTCATTCTACCAATACTAGATATATGGCAACAAGTAATAAGAGTATATACATTTGTCTCATTATCTGCCACCATCACTCCAAGGAGGGATAGGCTCATGACACAAAGAAGCTGTTTCATTCAGACTACTAGTAGCATCTGAATGTGAAGTATGTAAACCAAAGCTAAATAATATTTTTGAGGAAGTGAAAAGATCCACAATATTCATATATTTTTCAATGTTATTCATTTTGGTAAATGCAAATAAGTCAGATTTCAAAGAGCAACATTTTATAAGTAAAATAATTCAAACAGTTATAGGAAAGCATTGGAAATTTTCTACAATTACATTTATATTTAATTATATTACATTTTTAAATAGTAAAATATTATATATCCCTTTATGAACTACATAGCCATTCTGAAGAGAAAATCCACCAAAGAAACTGAAGATAGCAAAGACAATAGAGATGATTTAAGTAGTGTAAATAAAAAAACAGTATTAAAAAAAAAAACCCAAATCCAGAAAATATATTCCACTAAATTTATCATTCTTATTGACGGAAAGGAAGTACAGTATTGTTATAAAAAGGAAACACTGCTGTCAGTCTTAGACTACTAACCAAAGACAGCATGAGAACTAATAAATTGAAACAACTTAAAAGTACATGCAGACCACATAGCTAAGCTAACTTTATGAGAAAATTAGTAGCAAGTAAAAATAAATTATAAGCAAAAATAAACTTTCAAAAAACCTATCTGTGATATCAAAAGAAATACTTGCAGAGTAAAAATTACTGACAAAATTGATAAGGGCAAAAGGCATTGTTCTGAAGGAAAAACATCATATTATATATATCTTCGTAAAGCTACATCTACTTTCAAAATGATTCTAGGAGTACCATCTGAATGCAACTTCCAATTATTTCTTTTTCAGTTCATACTATAAGGGGAACTTCTCATGTCTGAAGACTTTTGTGACCAATTAACAGAGAAATTAAAATATTCCTATTTTACATTCTAAATTGATACAGCAATACATGCAGTTAAAGGTGTTCATTTGCTTACATATGTCCAAAACATAAAACTAATATTGGGAAGATTTGTTACTCTGTAAAGATACTTATGACAACTCCATGTCGAGAAAATGTTTCATTATGACTGATGGGGTTTTTTAAATTATATAATGTACAATAATAGTACTGAACTCTGCACTGATAAAGTTGAATTAGTGTTGTCAATTTATAGGTATTCCAGGAGAAGCCCTAACCTTGCTCACACTTCACTACACACTAGACTCACTCGCTACTTCTCCATTTCCTCACAAGCAGCTTTGCTTGCTTTGGTACCCTTCTTCTTCCCCTCACTCCAGCTCCTATTTAGGTGATGTCTTCCCCCACCTGGAGATATAATGGATAAATTTTAGCACTATACTTGGAGTTAGGAAGATCCTAGTTTAAATCCAACTTAAAATGCTAGTTGTGCCACCCTGGTCAAGTCACTTCACCTCTTAACTGTTTCAATTTCCTACAAATGTAAAATTGGGATCACAGTAGTATCTACCTCACAGAACTGCTGTGAGGATCAAATGAGAAAGAATTTGTAAAATACTTAAAACAATACTGGGCATATAGCAGGAGCTTTTAAAAAAGCTTGCTTTCTTCTTTCCTTCCTTCCACAGTAGAATGTACCTACCTGAGAGCAAAGACTTGCTTACTTGGATTTTTAACTCCAGTACTTAGCACAGTACCTGACAAATAGTGATTAATAAATGCTTATAATAAAGTGATTAATAAATTAATGATATGATTGATTGGTAAAAAGTTTTATTACCTATCTCAATCCACTAATTAGTGCTCTCTATTCTATCAAATTATCTTGCATTTCTTACTTATACTTTTAAATATTTTATCATCCTAGTAATATGTAAACTGAAGTCAGGACTGTTTTTGTTTTGTTTTTGTGGTGCCAGGTTATACAGAATAATGCTTTTTGCAGATAACAGAACATAATAAATGTATACTGAATGAATACACGTGAAAAAATGGCCCCCGACTAAAAATATAAGGACTAAACTTTATACATCCTAGTTCTATCAAGGCTGCTTTAAGATTTGTCACTTCGCTCCCCTACTTTTGACTTCTATTCCAACTACCTCTAGTTGAAGCTCTTCCTATGATATAAGCCTCCCAACAGTTGTCCCACTTCTGGTCAGGCCAACTTATTTCATACTACTTTCTATTACCTAGTCTGGCTTTCTGGTCAAATGGACTATTACCTATTATCCTCCCTTTCCATAAATGTCTCCCAGAAGCTATACCATGAATTCTTTGAATCAGTGTCAACTAACTTTTATTAAGGACCTACTATGTACTGGATTGGTTCTGAAGGAAATGCAAAGTTTGAATAAGGCAGTCCCTTCCTTTGTGAAACTTATAATCTTGTAGGAGGATAAAATAAAAATAGATAATTACATAATATCACATACTATAAAGAGATACAAAACAAAATGTTACATGAGGTGCAAAGGTGAACACCATTACTGAGGGTGAGATCACTAAAGGCCTCAAGGAGAAAATATTACTTGAGCAGGGTAAGAATTAAATAGGCCAAGTAGAATTTAGGTCAATCCAGACATAGGAAAGGGTGTGAGCAAATGTATGGGGATAGTAGAAAAAAAAAAAAAAACCCTGGTATATTTGACAAAAAGCATGATAAAGAATAGTACAGTTGGACAGGAGTGTAACAATATAAGTTTGTTATCAAATTGCGGTGGACTCTAAGTGACAGGCAAAGAAGTATGAATTTTACTTGGCAGGAATTGGGGAGTCACCAAATATTTTCAGGTGATAGATAAGATTCTTCTGATAGCAAACTCAAGTAGAGGAACAACAGGATGGATGGAGGAAAGACTTACAATAAGGTACTTGAAACATTCCAGACAGGTGCTAATTAAAGCCTGTACTATCAAAGGATCTCTAAAATGCTGGGGAGTGGGGGAAGGAAATATGACATAATACCTCTTGGAAAAAGAAGAAAAAACTATTAAAGGAAAATATATACAGAATATATTACTTTTTTAGTCAATTCACTATAGGAAAGAAAGCAAAAAGGAAAAAAGGAAATCGTATAATTAAAATGAAAACTAGATTATGTATTAATTTCTTTAGTAAGTATGAGAGGTCTAATAGTATAGCTCATAGAAAGTTTGCCTCAGAAACATGAAGGACTGGATTCAAGCCCCAGCTCTGTCCCAAACTGGCTGTGTGGGTCCAAGGTAAGTCATTAAACTTTTCAGTGGCCCAAATATAAGTTGCTGAGCAGTGGGTGGCTAGGTGGTACAGTGAGTAAAGCGCCAGCCCCAGAGCCAGGAAGACCTGAGTTCGGTTCCGGCCTCAGACACTTAACACCCACACACAAAAAAAAACTAGCCGTGTAACCTTGGGCAAGTTACTTAACTCCAACTGCCCTCCAAAAGGCAAAACAAAAAAATAAATAAGTTGCTGAGCAGCTGCAAACATATATCAGAATGTAAAATTTTGTGGAAAGGAGTTCCCTAAACCAGTGGTTCTCAAAAAATCTTTTTTAGCTAGATCCTTTAAGGGGGAATTCATTGTCTAAACTATTTTCAAAATAACATACTAAGATTTGCTTATAAAAATACTCCTCACTTTTCCAAGTACATCTGAGTGAAGCCAGACTGAATGCCAAAGCATATAAGAGAATCCAGTTGTTTTATTAACACCACCACTCTTCTCATTAATTTTTTTCTTTTCCAATAGTGATTTTTTTCATTAAAAATGTATGTCAATCTGTAATGGACTTACAGTTATTTTTTTAAATAAATAAATGTTTAAAATTTATGAGTTTTAATTTCTACAATGGGAAATATTGAAAGAGATGACCTACATAAACAACAAAAGAACAAAAGTTCTAAGGGGTCCTTAATAATTTTTACATGGTAAAGAGAGCCTGTCAAAGTTTGAGAAGTGCTTCCCTAAGCTAATGAAATCACAAGGGAAACTGACAATTAGGCAGATAGACAATCTCTGTCCCAAAATAAGAACACAAAACTCAAATCAGTCAATCTGAACTTTTGATAACAACATTGGTAAACTGCTGTCAAAGAAAAAAATAGTTTAAATTTATATATTGCTAATGCCATATTCATAGCGCCTACAGTGGCTATGATTATGCTGGTGTAATTCTGAATGGCAAAATACAACAAACTCTCCACAAGAAAGACAGAACTAAAACATTTATTCAGACACCAGAAAGATGAATCCCAACACCAGAAAGCTAAATCCATCATAGCAACAAAAAAATCTATACACAATAACAATGCAGGGGGAACTGCCATCCCCAAGCCTTCCCCCTGCTAAGTGTCTTCCCACGAAGGAACACTAAAAGTCCACTCACTGCCTGCTTCCTCGCTCTCCCTTAGCTCTAACTGCTCTGACCAACTTCCTCTGGGCTCTGCTCCACCCTTCTAGCTCTACCAGGTCAGCAAGCTCCTCCTACCACAGGCTTCATATGACTCAAACTCATGTGACTTAGGCTTCCATGTGACTTAGGTCACATGGGTCTATTAATGGATGGGAAAGATTTTCCCATTAAGCAAAAATACATTACCATTACAACTTAACAACAAAAAAGTTAGTCATTGTTAGGTCATTTCTTTTCCAGAAGTAGTATTCTCTTGTCTGGTTCTAACCAACAGTATATAATAAGTCTGAGATAAGTCTGGAAATGTAGTCATGGCTGGTTAACAGTACAAAGGTAATGGGTCTCTATGTCAACTGAACCGATGACATGACTTTAGCAGCACCCAGTAAAAACCAACTATGTTAACTAAGACGCAGGTATAAAACAGCATCATAGGATCAAAGATCTAGAGCAGGAAGGGACCACAGTTTCTTCTAGTCCAGCTTCTTAAAGTGTGGGTATTGACCCCACAGTTTAAGAAGTACTGAATGGGTTGCAAATCGAAAAAGTTTAAGAAGCCCTGAATCTAGTCCAAATACCTAATTTTACATAAGAGGAATGAGGCCCAAGATAGTTAAAGTCACAAAAGTACTAAGTATCAGAGCTAGTATTTAAATTTAAATCTGCAACCTCTAATTCTAAACCCAACACTCATTCCACTGTATTATATATATATATATAAACATATATATATATGTATATATAGTGTTAATTTCTTGAACAGACAAAAGCAAAAATTTGTAGTAGACAACAGTAGGAATGACAGAAGAATGAAGACGCATCACAGGGAAGAAAACACTGTACTAAGGGAACTCTGAGAAAGGGGTAGGAGAAATATGATCATAGGAATTAGGTAAGAACATTTTAGCAATCAATATAAGCACTTCCCTCTATAATCTCTCTTTCCCCTGACCCCCCCAAAGGCACTAAAACATGAAATGTGCCCCTAAAAGAAAAACTGGGTTCAGTTTCAATTGTAAATTAGCACTATTGAAGTATTGTTTTTAAATGCTCATTCCAAAAAGAGTAATGTGTGTCATTTTAATGTGAAAGAAATATTCTTGACTCAGTGAACCCATAATGATACATTAATAGTCTTTACTAAACTGAGAACAGAGACTTTAGTACTTATTCTTCCTGGGACTTACTGAGGAAACAATATATAATCTTGCTTTTATCTAAAAAAAGGATATTTACTTATAGTCATGAGATATTTAGAAAATTAAGTGAGTCCACTGATAAAGTATACCTAAAATGAAAAAGTGATGCTCCTTATTACAGCCCTCAGTTCAAACCCTACCTTTAACAAGTAGTAACTATGTGCTCCTTGGGCAAGTTACTTACTTTCTCAGCATCTCCAGGCAATACTTTAAGATTTTATATAGCATCCCCACACTGAGAAGACACTTAATAAGTGCTAAGTAAGTGGCAAACTAGAAGAAATTCCTTACCAGTAATGCCCTGTAC
Source organism: Petaurus breviceps papuanus (assembly GCF_028583685.1). Taxonomy (NCBI): domain Eukaryota; kingdom Metazoa; phylum Chordata; class Mammalia; order Diprotodontia; family Petauridae; genus Petaurus; species Petaurus breviceps. Next base: position 13,028,709 of record NW_027187342.1, on the reverse strand, counting down.
CTATGAAATCACAGGTCCATTTAAAAAATTAATTATTACTTATCAAACTAATAAATCCAGATTTCTAACAAAAGGACTTGCTATGAATGGTAAGGATTAGCTGCTTTGAAGCACTTGGCAGCTTTCCTTATACTAAATACAACAGAAAGCATCTCAGGATAAGCAAAAACTTAAATGTATGTTTAAAAACGGATTCAAAGAGTCACTCTTAATTCAAAGCATACTAATGAATCCATCAAGATATACATCCTTCCTTCTCTAAGGAGCAATGATAAATGTATAGGAAACCAGCTCAGAAAAAATTTTTTTTCATAAAGTCAATTAACTGTTTCACTTCTCTATAACCACAATTTCAGAACTTTGTATAGAGCCTCAAAGATAACTGAACTCAGAGATACTGTCAACAATTTGATTTTATTATTGCAGGAGTACTCTAGTGGATTACCTGACTCTCATCAATTACTTACACAAATGCATAGGTGGCATACTTATCAAATTAGCAGATGATACAAAACTCAGAGGGATAGCTAACACACTGGGAAGAAAAGGGAAAAGAGGGAAAGAGAATAAGCTAGCAAGTACTTACTCTATGCCAGGCATCATACTGAGTGTTTACAAGTATCATGCATCTCATATAATTCTTACAACAAACCTGTGAGATAGGTGCTATTATAGTCTCAGCTGAACTTGGGTTGACCTGAATCCAAACCCTGCTGGATTAAGCTAGCTCAACAACAAAATGAGGAACTGGAAAAGTATCAATACAGATATATATATATATATATATATATATATATATATATATATATATATATATATATATATATACGGAAAGGGGGAGGGGGGGAGAGAGAGACATATTATATATATTGACATATATATGTTTGATGTCAATATATTGACTATATATATTCTCATTATAAATAAGAATAGAATAAGGAAGTCACAGCTAAATGGAAGGATGATTTGCAGGTGTTCCTAGGAAAAACAAAGGAACTTACAGAATTGGTTTCTTCATTTTTGTTTGTCCTTCATTCTTGAACAGGACAATGACATCAGGAAGGTTGGTTTCTTCATGTAAACAAGAATAACAAAGTATACCATTTCAAGCGACACTTGGTCATCTCATATTACAATGTTCTTGAAGATCACAAGCATTTATTAAGTAACTACTGTGTGCCTGACAAAGTCTAGGGACTGGGATGGAAAGACAGAAGTAAAACTGCCCCTGATCGTAAGGAACTTATTTTTGGTAGGAAAAGGGTAAACACAACATGTACACAGGCTAAGTACTGGATAATTTTTGGAAACAGGTACTCTCAAATGTGGAAATCAGTTAAGTTTTCATGTAAAAGGGATGGCATATGACCTGGGCCCTGAAGGAAATTGCAGACTAAGAAGTAAAGTGAGGAGAGCTCTCCTCATGCCTGCATGGGGGGTAGCCAGTGCAAAGGCACTGAAACAAGAGATGAAAAGTTACATGATGAAATGTTACATAAGATGAATGGTATTCAATTTTTTGAATTGAATTTTCAATGGACCATTGAGTGCATAAAAATGAATAACACTGAAGAAGAGTAGTTGGGGACAAGTTGTGAAATTTAAATACCAAACAGATCCTAGCTCAAGAACTGCAAAGACTATTTGAGGCCATCTACTCTAAACACCTGGAATGGGAATGGGAATTTGAAGATCTTTCTCGCCCCTTAATAGACCTAGGGGGGAATTTGAAGACCTCCCCTGCTTTGAAAGTAAACTCTGCCCTTTAACAGGCTGAAATGTAATCACATGGAGCCTGTGATAGAGTGAATTTGCTGAAGGGGGGTGCAGAGCCCACAGGAAGCTTCCCTGCTGTGAAGATAAGCTCTACCCCCTAATAGGCTGAATGTGCTCACATGGAGCTTGTGGTGGGAGGAGTTTGCTGAAGGGGAGCAGAATCCACAGGAAGCTGGGAGCCAGAGTCAAAGAGATGGTGGGAAAGAGAAGGGGTTCAGGGAAGGAGATAGAGAAGTTTGTGAGTAACTACTGATATTTTAATGATTTGTGGGAAGGCTGAAGGATGGCATGGCTCTGTGTTATTATGGCTTCTTAATATCTTTGGTACTATGATGGAATCTGCTTACTAGTTTTGGCATTCAGTTTTCTGGTGTCTAAATAAAAGTTTCAGTTCTGTCCTCTGCCTGGAAAATCTGTTATATTTTCGATCGACTGTCATGCAGTATTTATAGTAATGGTCTTTATTGTGATCGTGGGCACTGTAAACATTGCACTAGCGCTACATCACCTCACTTTATAGATAAGAAAATTGAGAATCAGGGTGTCTAGGTGGCGAAGTTATTAGAGCACCAGCCCTGGAGTCAGGAGGATCTGAGTTCAAATCTGGTCTCAGACACTTACTTACTAGCTGTGTGACCTTGAGCAAGTCAATTAACCCCAACTACCCTGCCTTCCTCCCTTCAAAATAGAAGAGAAGAGAAGAGAAGAGAAGAGAAGAGAAGAGAAGAGAAGAGAGAAGATTGAGTCACAGAATGATTAAATGATTTGCCCATGATCACACAAGTATAAATGTGCACACAAGATTTGAATTCAGGTACTCATACTTATTCTACTACAGTTCAATACTTATTCTATCATACCAGCTTACTCTATTAGTCCAGTTTAACATGTCCCAATATCTCTAGCACAGGACAAAGGAGAAAAATTATATAAGTTGAAAAAATTTATAATGAAGAACTCTATTTAAATATATATTAAATATAATAAATATTACAATAAAAATATTAAATATAAAATACTTCAAAACTCATCAACATCCACACAAAGATAGTAGGAAAAATATGTTGGAAATTATTGCTGAGGATCAAGAAACTAAAGAACCAAAATCTTGTAGATTTAACAGAAAGTCTCATACCCACATATCAAGATTCTACTTGTTTTATAAGACTCAGAAGGTGCTAGATCCAACACATGCTTAAGAATAACATCTCATCAAAAATTGAAATAAATGGATCAAAAAAAAAGGAAAGTTTTATCAATATTTCCAAAACAGTTTTCTTTATCAGCGACAGTGGATTCTAGTACCACAGAACCCAAGGTACTGGAGGTACAAAGAAATGGCACTAAAGGAAACCAAAATGGCACTTATAAAACCAAGAATGTAAGAAGAGCTGGCCCAAGTATCCACAGAAGAAATTCATGGTGAGCAGGACAAAATTTGGAAGGAACTGATTAATAAAATGAGAAATCACCCAAAGGATCTTATTACGTCTGAAATGATGAAAGATAGTGAACAGGAAAAAATATGTACATACTATTCAATAGTAACTATAAACCTATATACCTCTACAAATTCTCATGAGAATGATCTACAAGGGTATAATAAATAGGGAAAAAAACCCGCAAAAGTTAGGATGACTTAGTCTCCAAGGGGAAGATTAAAGGAGTAGGGGGGTAGGGGGAAAGGGAAGAATCCTGATCAGGGAGGTTTTCTTTCCTACCTACCAATTGAGATTACTTTCTGTTTGCCAGGGGAGGTCTAAATGATGTTCTTGTCAGGCCAATCGGAAGGAAGATGCCTCTAGGCTTAAAAGCCCATGTTGGCCCTCACTGGGGGTATTTGGTCACTAAGAAATGCCACTGACCCAACTGCTTTGTCACTGCTAACCTAATAAATCTACCATGCTTAGGTCCCTAGTTTACTGCTGAGGTTCAATTTACTAACAGTTTCTGTGTCACTGTTATTAAAATTATATGAACATTTGACATGAATTATAATTAAATTGATCTTGTCTTGGAAATAACTGTACCTCAGTATCATTTTTACTTGCCACATTACCAATGATTTCATAACTGCCAAATCTGAGTGCTTTTTGGCCTTTTCGAAAATCTTCATTGTTCTTGACCTCTCTACAGACTTCGACACTGCTGAACATGGTATTTTCCTTGATAACTCTCTTCTCTAAGGTTACAGGTCACTATTCTGCTCCTACCTATCAGACAGCTCTTTGTCAGTCTCCTTTGCTGGAACTTCATTCATTTCACACACCTATAACCAAGGTGTCCCTCAGGGTGCTCTCCTGGGTCCTCTTCTTTTCTCCCTCCAAAACTACCCCTGATGATGATATCATAAGCTCCTATGGGTTTAATTTCCATTGCTGTGCTGATAATTCTCAAATCTACCTATCTTGCCCTAAAGTCACTCCTGATTTCCAGTCTCAAATCTACAGCTGTCTTTCAAACATTTCAAACTAGATGTTCAATACACAAATATATGCCTAAGAAGGTGTAGTGGATAGATTGCTGGGCCTGGAGACAGGAAGACTCATCTTCTGAGTTCACATCTGAGCTCAGACACTTACTAACTGTGTGACCCTGGGCAAGTAAGTCACTTAACCCTGTTTGCCTTAGTTTCCTCCTCTGTAAAATGAGCTGGAGAAGAAAATGGCAAACTACTCCAGTATCTTTGCCAAGAAAATCCCAATGGCATCACAAAGACTTGGACAAGACTAAAAACACTAAAAATAAAAAGACATCTTAAACTGAATGTGCCCAAAACTAAATTCATTATCTTTCCTCCCAAACCTTCCTACCTTTCCAATTTCCCTGTCAAGGGCACCACTAACTTCCCAGTCTCCTAAAGTAACAGCCTAGGTGTCATCCTTGACTCCTCACTATCTCTCATACTAATCCCCCACATCTAATCTGTTGCCCAAACTTCAGCAACTTCTTTTGAATGTGCTCCTTTCTCTTAACATGGCCTCTGCCCTGGTCAACCACAGGTCTCTTATTACCTCAAGCCTGGACTATTACAATAACCTGATGGTGGGTCTGACTACTCCAAGTCTTTCTTCACTATACTCTATCCTCCATTAAGCCACTAAACTAATTTTCCTAAAGTTCAGGTCCAACTATGTTAAATTCCCCCCAACCCCAATAAACTCCATTGAGACCCTATCACTTGGGATCAAATACAAAATCTTCAGTTTGACACTGAAGCCCTTTGTGACCTGGACTCTTTCACTACCTTTCCATCTTCCATCTTTACATCTCATTCACAGTCAGGTAACTCTTTAATCCACTGTTCTCCTTGCTGACCTTCAAACAAGACACACTATATCTCCAGGCTTCAAGAGCATTCCAGCCATGGGGGAGAGCTAGAGAAAATTTTTTTTTAAAGAGCTTAATTTATTTCTTCTCTTTTTAAAGACTGCTTATATAAAATTCTTTGCTTTGGGGTTTGCTAAATTGATTATGTTAATATTTTTTAAATTGCATACTCAATTAAGTAATCTTTTTCTGTTTTGTAACATGTTTTCAGAGATAGGTTTTTTTTCCCTATGAGGATTATTTTATCTGCCTTCTCCAAATTTTGGTATGTTCTTTCATTGTTGTTGTCTTTTACATCATTATTACCCATTTTTGTGATTTATTCTTTGACCCAATCATTCAGGATGTTATGAAACTCAGGTCAGTGTTATTTTTATCATTATAGTCTGAAAAACATGTTTACTTTTTCATTTCTTTATATTATGATTTTTTTTTCTGTCCTACTACATGCTTTAAAAAAAAAAAATGTATTTTTTAAGGGGCAGCTAGGTGGTACAGTGGATAGACCACCAGCCCTGGAGTCAGGAGGACCTGAGTTCAAATGTGGCCTCATACACTTAACTAGCCATATGACCTTCGGCAAATCACTTAACCCCAACTGCCCCCCCCAAAAAAAAAGGCAAAACAAAAAAATTGTTTTTTGTTTAGGACACATTATTTAATATTCCCACTTAGAAGATTACTTACACCTTTCTAATGTAATGTGAAAAGGGTATCACTAATGTATAATAAATATTTATTAAGCACCTACCATATACCAGGCAATCTGTGAAGCACTTGGAATATAAAAAATGGCCAGACATTCCCCACCCTCAGAAATGGATTGGGAAAGGTTTCCAATAGAAGATGGGATTGTAGAAGGGATTTAGAGGAAACCATGAAAGCTAGTAGAAAGAGAAATCTTTAAAAAGAGAAGAAATAAATTAAGCTCTTTTAAAAAAAAAAACCAAAGAACTGTTACCTAACCATCCGAAAAAAATATCATATGACCAAAATAAAAAACAAGGTAAATTTACTGAAGAATAAAAGGAATTATTCAAAACCAACGTACTCAAAGCGTAAGCCAGCAATACTGTCACCGAATAAAGGAAATGTAAAACTATTAAAAATATAAAATATTCAAATTTGATGTACAAAAATTATTTTAAACCCAATCTAATAAAGAAAAACTAAACAGACCATAATAAAAAAACCTCTAGACCTAGACAAATTTACAATTGAGTTCTATATAAAATGATAAAAACAATTCTCAATCTCTGAGGGAGAACACATTCTAACAGATACCTTTAATCAATTAATCAACAAACATTATTAAGTGCTTACAATGCCAGGTATGGAGCTAGGTGTTGAGGATATAAGCATAAAAATAAAATAATCTTTATTCACTATGAGCTTATATTCCAAAAGAGGAGAGAGTAAATACATATAAAAATATGTGCAGCAAAAATATAAACAAGCAAAAATGGAGATATATCTATATATACAAAAAGCAGTTGAAAACAAGGTGGTTTGGGAGAAATGGCACCAGCTGTGTGGGTAGGAGGTATCAGGCAAAGCTTCATCTTCAAGATAATGCTTGAGCTGAATCTTAAAAGAGAAAGACTCTAGGAAGCATAAGTAAAGAGGGCTCCCATCTTTGACATTGGAATCTCTGAGTGGAGAGAAAGAGAGAGGCCTTTCAGTCCGGATCTCATAGAGTAGGCAGAGACAAAATGTCTATAAGTTCCAGAAAATTAGTTTGAAGTTAAGCAGTATAAACTATAAAATATATATATATATAAACAGTATAAAAGAGAAGTTTCTATTTTATCCTAGTCGCTACTAATAGGAAATGCCTTGAGTTGGATGAGTAGAGGAGTAACATGGTCAGATATGCATTTAAGGGGAATCACTTTGGCAGCACTCTGTAGAATCAATTGGAGGGATGATCTGAAATAGAGAATACAACTAAGAGGTTGTTAAAATAGCCTAGGCATAAAGGGATGAGAGGATGGGATTTATATAGCATCTATTATGTGTGCTAAGCACTTTTTGCAAATGTTATCTCATTTGATCATAAGGGCTTGAGCTAAAGTAGTGCTGTGTCAGAGAAGAAAAACTGCTGTAAAAGGTAAAAATAGCAAGATTTGGCAATTGACTGGATACAGAGTTAGGCAAAGTGAGAAATCCAAGATAACACAAAAATTACATATCTGGGGGTAATCTTCAACAGAAATAGCAAAGTCTGGAAGAGAAAAGAGTTTAGAGGAAAAGGTACTGAGTACAGTTCTGCACATGTTGAATGAATTTGGTAGGTCTCCACGACTTCTAATATGAAAGAAGGGAACAGAAGAGAAGAGAATAAGCATTCACTAAGACCTTACGACATGCTAGGTGCTGTGCAAAGCTAAGCACTTTACAAATATTGTCTCATTTGATCCTTACAACAATCCTAGTAGATAGGTGCTATTATTATTCCCATTTTTGGTTGAGGAAACTGATGCAGACAGTAGTTGAGTGACTTGCCCAGGAATACAAAGCTAGTAAGTGTCTCAAGATAAGACTGTAACTCAGGTCTTCCTGACTCCAGGTTCAGCACTCTCTCTGCTATCTAGCTAGCTTCCAATAAGATTGTAGAAGGAGAAGAGGACCTTAGACAGAGGAATGTCAACAACTAAGGGGAATGATGTGACATATTAAGGCAGTAAAGGAGACTGAGAACAAACATTAACACATAGAGGAAGAGGTAAACCAAGAGAAAAGAGTTTAATGAATCCCCAGAGGAAAGACTGTAAGATAAATCAGAAGAGAGGTGGCTAGGTGGTGCAGTAAATAGAGCACCGGCCCTGGAGTCAGGAGGATCTGAGTTCAAATTCGGCCTCAGACACTTAATACTTACTAGCCATGTGACCTTGGGCAAGTCACTTGACCCCAACTGTCCTGCCTTCCCCCCTCCAAAAAAAGAAATAAAAAGGAAGTTTGAAAAAGGGATAATTTAGAATGCTAGTTTGAGGTTATGATAGGGTCTTGAGACATTGTGTTAAGCATGGGGGAGACTTGAGCAACTAAGTGCCAGGGTAATTACAGAGTATGACTTGAAGAAGTCCTGAGTTCAAATCCTACCTCTCATAACTTTAAATGTGAATAGATCAAATCAATCCAAAAAAAGAAAGAGAATGACAGAATGTTTAAGAAAGTCCCACAATCAATTCCTTACACCAAAAACTGAGACAGCGCTGTTAGTAAGAAAAAAAATCAAGTCAATTCTAAATCACAGCTCTAGACCATGTCATTTTTCTACTCAGAGGTTACAGAAAAAAAAATATAAACTTCTGTTTACCATTTAAAGTCCTTTAAATTCCTGACCCCAACCAATGTTCTAGACCAAATTCACTTTTACTCTCATTACACACAAACTAATCTATTTGCTGTTTGTTCCTATTAGTGACATTCAAACTTTCACCCCTGTAACATGCCTGGAAAGATCTCTCAACTCTAGCTCTTGGATCACCGGTACTCCTTTCACATTCAAGTACAACCCCCCACATGCGATCTTTCCTGATTCCTCAGCTTCTTATCTCCATTATCACCTTCAAAAAATTCATTCTTACTCATTTTTTATATATTATGCCTTCCCCTGAAGTAATATGCTAATAAGCTCCTTAAACCAAGGTCTGTTTCATTTTTATCCCTGCATAACACAGAGCCTAGAAAAATACCTAAGACAAAGCAGGTACTTCTAAGTGTTTTCTGAACTATATAATAATAAACATTTCAAGTTTCTTCAACTAATCCAAAAGTTTAACAGTCTAAAGTGTAATATAATGATACAAAAAAGAGATGAGAAAGAGGAAAAGGAACTAAGTAACTTGACCATAATCACACAGCCAATGCAAGTAAGAATTTGAACTCATTTGTGAATCGGCATCTAGCACGATCTCTACTCCATATTGCCTCTCAACACAAGTCAAAAAAATCTAGAGAAAATAGCACCTGCAATCATCAAAAAGATATATGGGAGCTCAAAATAAATTTGCCTCACATACAAGGGAACGGATTTGAGAAGGCTGAGAAAAAAAATATACGCATTACTATTATTAAAGAGTTAATGTGAATCAACACTTCCTCTAACAATGTCACAATAATTTTGTTCATCAGGACAACTATGTCTCTAAACATCTTTATCAACAAAAGAGAGGGGGAAAAGTCAATGAATAGGTTGTCCAATTTTAAAAACTACTGAAAGCAAAATATCCACAAAAAAAAAAAAAACCCACACTGAACTATACATATACACACAAAAAAAATTCAGAAAATCAAAGATGAGATTAACAAAATTCAAAGTAAAAATGCACAGGGCAGCTAGGTGGCGCAGTCAATAGAGCACTGGCCCTGGAGTCAGGAGGACCTGCGTTCAAATATGACCTCAGACACTTAACACTTACTAGCCATGTGGCCTTGGGCTAGTAACTTAACCCCAATTGCCCTGCACTCCCCACTCCAAAAAGCAAAAAAAAAAAAAAACCAACAAAAGTAAAAATGCATGGGGCGGCCAGGTAGCACAGCGAGTAAGAGCACTGGCTCCAATGTCAGGTTGACCTGGATCAAATCCGGGCTCAGATACTCAGCACCACATCCAGAAATAACTGGCCGTGTAACCTTGAGCAAGTTACTTAACCCCGATTGCTTTAAAAAAAAAAAAAAAAGTAAAAATGCAAACAAATTGACCAATAAACTCAGGAACTAGAAAAATAAAATAAAATAAACTATTAGTATAATTACACAACAGTTAGAAAACCAAAATGCCAACATCATAAATACAAAAGAAATCAAAATAAATGAAGACATATCAAGAAACTATCAACAAATTATATGCTAACAAAACTGATAAAATGGATATTTTAAAAATAAGAAACCAAAGAGAATTTAAATAACCCTCAACAACTCTATCTCAGGAAAACAAAAAAAAAGAAACTGAACAAGAAATAAAGAAACTACCAAAGAAAAAATACTTACTATCCAACATTTCATAAACTGTATACAAATACAGGAAACAAACAGATCCTATCAAATTCCTTCTATGACAGAAAAATGGTCTTGATACCTTACCCAAGGAGAGACAAATCATAACACTATTCACCAATATCCCTAATAAAAATTGGTGCAAAAATTTTAAATATACTGTCAGCAAAGAGGTTATATAGAACTCACTCAATATTAAATAAACATAACAGACTATATCAATAAAAAATAAATAAATAAATCAAAAGCTGCAGAAAACTTGACAAAACACAATACCACTTCTATTAAAAAAAAAAAAACATTTAAAAAGCACAGGAATAAATGGACCCTTCCTCAATAGCTTACTTTTTAAAAGAGAATCTACCCAAAAACAATAGCCAGTCATAAATGCTAGCGATAAAATAAAAGACTTTCCACACCCCCACAGTAAGATTAGGGGTAAAATAAGTATATCTATTACTATCTTATCATGTGACATATAATATGCAAGAAATGCTAGCTATATTAATAAGAAAAACAAGAAATAAGCATAAAAGAGGAAACAAAATTATCACTTTTCTAGATGTCATTAAAATTGTCTACTTGGAGACAAAAGATTAAACAGAAAACTAACTGAAACAACAGCTAGCAAAGTAGCAGGATTTAAAGTAAAACCAAATCATCAGTGTTCTGTATATTAATAATAAAACCCAACAGGAAGAGATATAAAGAAATCCCATCCAAAAAAAGTATAGATAGAAAAGGGTACATATTAGTAGCTAGTTACTTCTGTTCTCTATCATTTTTCCAGGGGAAGGGACAGGAGAGTAAGGAGAATTATTAAAGTCTGAAATTTACTCTCCCTGCTCTACTCCCACCTTTGGTACCCTTCAAATACCTTGAAGAATGGATCTTTCAAAGTCCTCCAAACTCTATTGCCAGGAAAGAGGTAGGGATAGAATTTAGAACTCAAAATTTTAAAAAATGTTAAAAATTTGTGTCAACATGTAATTGGGGAAAAAAAAATAAAATAGTATTTTAAAAAAAACTATTGTCTCCAGTAATTGTCTCTTTTCATGGAATCATTAAGATTTAGAACTAGAAGGAACCATAGGTCATCTAATCCAAACTCTTACATTTTACAGATGAGGAAATTGAGGCCAAACAAGGTTAAATGACCTGCAAAAAATTACATGGTTTTGTCAGTTAAACTGCCATTTTAAATTGTTGCAATCTGTTTCAATGTCTTTTCTTCTATTTCCCAACTTTTAGCATCAAAAATATTAGTTAGGTTTTAATTTTTTTCATTGCATTTTTTTTGCATTTCATTGCAATATTTTCATTGCATTTTTTCTTCCCGATTTCCATACTCTTCTAGTTTTGTACTCATTTCAATCTTTGCTGTAAGTCAGTGGTCTGACCATACAGAGAAAATGAAACATTCAGGAAATGATTCTTAAAATAGTAAGAAGTCATTTCTTGCTTGTCAAAACAAAAATCAGTTCATTTTCTGTGATGTTAACCGGTGTTCCCCAATTCTTCTCTCAAAGAATTTATCTATAATGCATAGGTATCTCAAATTCCTTATTTCCAAACCACATTTTTTCAAGGTGTTGGTTTTTTTTTTTTTTTTGCCATCTCATTCTGTTAAAACTTTTGCATTGAAGTCACCAAATATGCTGTTTTTATTTGCAGGATTTCATTTTGGCTTTCATAGAATTTCTCTACCTCTTAATTTTCTGTAACAATACAGTGTACGGTGATAACCAGAATGGAAATGTGAACTACAACTTCACAGAACAGTGTAAACTACCTTGAGTAAATGTAAACAAAAGAAGCTCCAACTACTTCATGGGAACACCTGCACATGACCCTGAACCATTCTTGGCAATATACATTCTTTCTTCCGTTTCTATATATCTGACCTGAAGTTGGTACATCATTCTGTTCTCCTGTCACTAAAGATTGGGATTTATGAATAAACAACCTAATTAACCTAACAAATTCTAATACATCTCTACTTATACAACTAAACTGGTATGGGCCCCTTTTTCTTAGTATCTCAGTATTCTTATGAAGGGTTTGCATCCCTACATGTTAGGGAAGAACAGATCAGCCCCCTAATTTTTGGTCTTACAACTGGATAGTCTATCCCCCTACAAATCTTGTTTCCTTACACTAAGCTGCTATTTTTCTGATGAGCACTGAAACAGAAGGTAACCAAATGTCACACGAAACAAGGTTTGAAGTAGCTTATAAACTCATGTTTAAACCCATCTGACAATTCCTTTATTTGACTTAAGGTGAACCTGAAAGAGTTTTCTATTTACCTGAGATTTCCTTTTGTCTTTTTTTTTAATAACAACAATGTAAAGATTGAGATGATTCAGTTCCTCCACTGATATGTCCACTCAATAACTATTAGAGAAGAATATAATATTTAAAATACCAGCAGCTAAATTAATGTCTATAGTCAATAATGAAAAAACTGTTTTAAGCTCCTTCTCCCTTTTCTTCCACAATCACTGCAGAAGCAAAAGCATCTAAAGTCATTTTATAGTTTTCCCTATTGACCAAAGAATTCATTACCAAACTGTTCATCTACTCTCAATCAAGGGAGAGCTGAGTGAGAGAGGAAGGAATTTTACCTAGGGGCACTTGTTGGTGGGGAGGCCTAACAAAGGGAAGGCTTGGGGATACTGGTGCTCCCTGGATTGGTGATGTGTATAAACTTCTTTGTTACCATTGTGAAACTGGCTTTCTGGCATCTGAATGTTTTGCTTTTGTCTCTGAAGAAGAGAAACACTTATACTTTGTGAATTTACTTTGGAAATACGCATGCATATTCATAGCAGTTGCTATGGGTATTGCATTGCAGATATGTGGAGCTATGGTAAAACTGACCCCTTATTCTTCCACTGATAGGTTATGAATTGGCACAATCTTTCTGGAAAATAATATGGAATCATATGATGAGAATTACAAAACTGTTTAAATCCTATGACTAATTCCACTGCTAGGACAATACACTAAAAATGTACAGACAGAAGAAAAATATCTACCATACACAAATATTCCTAATAGCACTAAACATAGTAACAAAACACTAGAAACAACCTATGTGCTCAAAAATTGTAGAATGGCTCTATAAATCATGGTATATGAGCATAACAAGATATCAGAATCATAAGAGAAAATATTAACAATGCCAAGAAACACAGAAGAAACTAAGTTATATAGTAGAAAAGGGCAGAACCAAAGACAACCATGCACTGAATGCTAATTATAGCAACTCCACCACATAGAAATACTCATAAAAGAAAAAAATTTGGAAAGGGAATGTGGAAAAAAGGATAGCAATCAGGTTATTACTAACTTGTAAAAAGTAACTAATAGCTAATAGACTTTTTATTTTATTTTTATTTTCAGTTCCAAATTCTCTCCCTCCACACCCTCCCATAACCACTGACAAGGGAAGAAATATGATGCCTACTACACATCATGCAAAACATATTTCCACATTGGCCATGAGGTGGGGGGAAGGAAGAAGTAATTAAAAAGTGAAAGAATTATGCTTCTACCTGCACTCAGAGTTCATCAGCAAAAGCTTTTTAAATAAGAATTTGGAAATAGCTGGTTCATGACTTATCAGTCTCTTTTTACATTTGAATTTGCATATGTTATTGTTCACTAAATTTATGATAAAAACATTTGGATACTTGTTAATTCAATGAAATCTCTTTTTTTTTAGCTTTTATTTAGTGTTTTATTCTTCCCCGGTTACACGTAAAAACAATTTTTAGCATTCATTTTTAAAATTTTGAGTTCTAAATCCTTTCCCTCTGTCCCCACCCTCTCTCACTGAGAAGGCAAGAAATTTAATATATGTTATACATGTGAGGTCATGCAAAACATATCCATAATAATCATGCTCTCAAAGAAAATGGCCCCCAAAAAAACCTCATGAAAAATAAAATTTAAAAAAAAAGGTATGCTTCAATCTATATTCAGACACCATTAGTTTTTTCTCTGGGGATAGACAGTATTTTTCATCATAAATCCTTCAGAGTTGTCTTGGATCATCGTTTTGCTGAGAATAGTTGAATGACTCACAGCTGATCATCTTACAATATTGCTGTTACTTTACATGCTGTACATTTCACTTTGCATCAGCCCATGCAAGTCTTAGCAGGTTTCTCTGACACTCTTCTACTCATCACTTCTTATAATACAACATTATTCCAACATAATCACACAGAACAATTTGTTCAGCCATTCCCCAGTTGATGGGCATCCCCACAATTTTCTATTCTTTACCCTCAGAAAAGAGCTGCTATAAATATTTTTGTACATAAAGGTTTTTTCTTTTCTTTTACACCTTTTGGGATATAGATGTAGTAGAGGTATTGCTAGGTCAAAGGGTATGCATGATTTTACAACCCTTTGAGCAAGGCTACAAGCTGCTTTACAGAATGGTCACATGAATGTCAATGGTCACATGAATGTCAATGAATCAGGTCACAACTCCACCAACAATGTACCGTGTTTCCCCGAAAATAAGCCCTCCCCTTACTGTGTAAGATTCCTCTAAAATAAGCCCTATTGAGATTGCTACTGTAGTGAAGGTGATCCCCTGCGCTACACGCTACATTA
>NW_027187342.1:12982195-13013870 GCF_028583685.1 Petaurus breviceps papuanus | reverse complement strand
GCATCCAATCAGAGCTGCAGCAGTGAGCGCGTCATCCTGTTCTTCCCTAGTGATTTGCTTATTGAATAAAGGTACATTTTTTTGTTCACATTTACCTGTTTATTAAAATTGCTGTCAATGTTCATTAAAATAAGCCCTCCCCTGAAAATAAGCCCTCTGGTGTTTTTCTGTCCAAAAAAAATGATACGACAGTGTCTTATTATCAGGGAAACACGGTATTAAAATTTCCTTTTTCCCCACATCCCTTCCAACATTTTTCATTTACCTTTTCTATCCTATTAACCAACCTAATAGGCAGGAGGTAGTACCTGAGAATTGTTTTCATTTGCATTTCCCCACTCAATAATGAGTTTTTTTTTTCCATATGACTATAGATAACTGATTACTTCATCTAAAAACTGATCATCTTTTAATCATTTATCCATTGGGGAATGGCTCTTATTTTTATTATTATTTTTTTTTTTTTTGCTTTTTGGAGAGCAATTGGGGTTAAGTGACTTGCCCAAAGTCACAGGGCTAGTTTTTGTGTTGTGTCTGAGGCCCAAGCAGGGGGAAGGGTTAGGGATGGTGGTGCCCTCTGCAGTGTTACTTCTTTAATCTGAGCTGAGACTTGGTCAATTTCCCATTCTCCTTGAAGATGTGATGAACTTGGACACAAGGAGGATCTGTAGCAGCAGGTCTTACTTCCCTATTCCATCTAATATTAAGCCCCTTTTCTCAGTACATTTTATATAGTTCATTAGTTGAAATACCATCCTTTCTTCAAAATCTATTCCTGCTCTCAATAGAGCAGTAAAATTCTTTTCTTGTCAATCTATTCTGATTTTGAATCCACTGGCTTTTCACTCTTCTCTCTAGTCATTCAACTGTGAGATCTTATCCAGCATCTCCAAAAGATGTCCCATTTCCCTAATTAGTAGAGTCAGAATTAGGTGTTTATAAGCAAGAGTAGCTGTCTTCACTATGATATTTCTATGAGAAACTGCTAAGGGGGTATCATGATAAGACTCAGTATCTCCCATCATTACTGCTGTCATTACCTCCTCCTTTTAACTTTCTCATACAGTCCCTAAATGAATACCAGGGTCTATCTCCACTAAAGTCAGTAGCATATTGCCTATTGCATCCATCTGCTGTTAAAGCTAACAGATTGGTTGTATTGTTACCTTATAGCATATGATGATCCCTAAAAGCTTGCTGTACAAAAGGATTCTAATTAATACCTATAAATTTCAAGCAATCCACATTATCTACCCATACTCCTCTGGCCCCTTTATCAATGATTCTCACCATTCAAAACACTAATGATTATCCCATCTTTTGGGTAAATCAAATATATCAATGACCTCCTGCTGAGTAAAATCCTCAATTACTTCCCTAACCATGGTGTGCCTCCCCCCCCTGGCCCTCGCCCACCCCACCCCACCCCCATTCTCCTTTCTTCTTAGTATGGGTTGAAAGTCTGCCTGAGAAGCCTCATCTAGCATTGTTTTATTTCTCTCCCACACATTCTTCTAGCAGTCACTGTGGCAGCAACTAGGCTCAGCCTGTGCCAGAGCTGTATGGACCTTCCTTTTCCTAGTTTTTCATTTCTTTCTAGCTAAATGAACAGAAAGATTCTCATGCAAACCAGCCAACTCCCAACAGCAATTTGGTCTTCTATCACCCGAGACCCTCCAGCTTGCTCTTCAGAAGCCCAAACACTGAGAATTCCCATGCAAAGCAGTCAATTCCTTTTCCATCTAAGCTTTTTCCCCACAGCAGTCTCTCTTAACTTTTACATATAATACAGTAACCTGTTAGTAAAACCTAGCCTCTTCTACTCATTCTTTTGAGGTAATTCCCTGCTATTATTGGTACTCCTTGCAAACATCTTTCTAAATCTCTAACTTCTTCCTTCTGTAGCCTTGGTTCCCAGTTTTCACAGGGTCCATGCTTTTAGTCCATTCCCTTGCTAGGGAGGAATAAGGTAAATCCTCCCATCCTGGGATATCCATTTCTTCCTCCAAAGTCCTTCTGCCTTCGTAACACCAAATTTATCACCAAGACAATATTCACAGCACTGACAACTATGAATATACAAGCAGGTCTGAATCACAAAACGTAACAGACTCTCCACATGGAAGACAAAATCAAACATTTAGTCAGACACCGGAAAGCTAAATCCCAACACCAGAAAACCAAATCCATCATAGGAACAAAAAAATCTAAACACAATAACACTACTGCCATCCCCAAGCCTTCACTCTGCTTGGGCCTTCCCACAAACACAATCCTAGTTGTCTCTTTGCCCGGTCCTCTCTTTCCCTCTGCTCTAACCGCTCTCATTTCCTGCTCCACCCCTTGTAATAGTAATGGAATATAAAGATCCCCCTGTATTGGCTTGGTTTTCAAATTGATTGTGTTAAAACCCAGAGCTTGTGAATCCTACTGGGATGGACTTGTTGACGTGAAAAGAGAGGGCTGAACTGGGAGGAGCTGGTGATGTAAATTTAGAGACACACAAGAAAAGAGAGAGGCAGAAGAACTTTTTGGAAGCAGCACCTTGGAGCCAGAGAGAGACTGAGAGGATTGCTGAGGGCCACTTTAAATTGCCCAGGACTTTTGAGAGCTGCCAAGGACTGAGGAGACATGGCTGTTATGCTGGTACTTTGTCTGTCTGTTTTGATGTTGTTTTGCCAGATCTGTCTACTGGTGAAAGACAATCCTGTTGTTGCAGAGGCCTCGGAACCTTGCTGTTGGTTCAGAGCTCCTAAGATTGTTCTGCAGACAGAGAGTGAATTCTGTCCACTGGTAAAGGACAGTGCTGTTGCTGCAGCGGTCCAGGAACCTTGCTGTTGGTTCAGAAGCCCTGAAGGATTTTCTTGTTGTATGTTTACAGAAATCCTGGAAGGGGGTTTTGCTAATGTTTTCAGGGGCCCTAGGACTGTTCTGCAGACAGAGAGTAAATTAATGAAGACACTGACAATGTATCTCGTGGCCTTGCTAAGCTTTGTCTCCCCAGAAACAAAGATTGCTGATAACTTGCCTCTGGTCAAGATGAAGAAAAGATCTCTCTCTGGGTATTAAGTGCTATGCTTAAGCTTGCTGTAACTCTGGGGTAGATTAAATTGTGATCCAAGGGTGGGGAACTTTTGACCTTTTTGTGCTCTGTGATTGAACAAATGAATGTACTTTACTTATGATTGGAAACTAATCTCCATTTGAGAAGAGGGGCTTTGTGATGGACTAAATGAAGGTACAGCCTAGGGGTGGAGCAGTATTTAGAAGAGGGACTTTGTGACTGACTAAATGAATGTAATGTCCAGAGGTGGGGTAGTACTTGGAGATTATTTAATCACACTTGGTAAATGCTGTATTTTGGATGATGTTAAATTGTTATTCTCTCTTTCTTAATTTGTCACTGAATAAAATGGAGAGCATCTATGCTGGTATTTCGAACCTTGGGAAGTTGCCTTTGCTTGGCATTACACCCCTTCAGCAAATTCCTCCCACCAGAGGCTCCATGGGATTACATTCAGGCCTATTAAGGGGGCAGGGAAGATCTTCAAACTCCCAGCACCATCACAGGCAGCTCAGTGGCACTAGGCCTGGTGTCAAGAAGAACTAAGTTCAAATCTGACCTCGGATACTTACTTAGCTATGTGACTCTGGACAAGTCATTTGACCGTTTGCCTCAGTTTCCTCATCTGTAAAATTAGCTGGAGAAGGAAATGGCAAACAACTGTCTTTGCCAAATAGGGTAGTGAAGTCAGACATGAATGAACAACGGCAACAAATGTTTTGTTTGGAGAGAGAAAATTTTTTTAATGTTTTGGTGTGTCTTTTTTTTCATTTCTCTTCTACACTGTCCTTCACTTCTATGTATTTGCATTTCCAATCTATTGTTTTTTCTTTTGTTTCTTTTGGTGAGACTTGTCATCACAGATTCTAGTTGTTCTATTCTGCCCACTACTTTTGCTGTGCAGGTCATAAATTCGACTCTCATAATGCTCATTTCTATTTTAAGCCATTTAGAAACAGCATGTGGTAGTTCCATGGTCTCCTATATTCCACAAGGTCCTCTGTCTCATCAAGTATTGGATCATTTTCCTTTGTTTTTTATTCATAGATGCTGGAATCTGTTTAATCACTTCAAGACCACATTGCCTTCTGATGCTAATTTTTTTGCTGTTGATTCATCTGTTTATGTTCAAGGCTTTTTGAGCTTTCTTCTTTCTGAGATCTTTGGTAATTTTAATTTTTTCCCTCCCCCTTTATTTTCCTCTATTACTCAATTTTCTGACTCCCAATCCTCTGAAAGCTGTTTCCCTGCAGTTCAAAATATCTCTTCCCTCTCCCATACTGGGCAATTCATGGTTCACCAACCTAGGTCTCTGATCCAAATCACTTTTTTTTTGCAGGGGTGGGAGGAAGAACTGGCCCAAACTAGATGCTGGACTCTTTTCCTCAGCCTTAATGGAGTACCCCCACCACCACCAACTGCCACAATGCTCTCTCAGTGTCCTGTCCCACTCCCAAAGAGTTCAGAGTGCTTCAACTATTGGTGACACTGCAGATGGGGTTCATTTCTGTAGTTTGAAGTTTGGGTCTCTGAGATTATGTGGGGAGGAAATAGTGTTAGGGTGTTGGATTGAGCTCTATTTCAAGCCCAAATATGCATGCTGTCCTGTTCCCTATGTTCTGCTGCTGTCTTGGAGAAATCTTTTATAGCACAGAATACTGCCAGTCACTGCCCTAGCAAAATTCCACAGCCTGGAGCCTGGATCTTAATGGCACTGGAAAGAGACTAGAGGGAAGAAGGGGACAGGGACTGGGGCTTAGGGGTAAACTTAGATGCAAGTCCATGGAGTCAAGTCCTTGAGTTGGCTACTGTGGCCTCGCTGTGGAGCAGTGTGGTAAAGGGTACCATGTGAGTTCAAAGCAGATAACTGATACTCATGTCTTCATTTTAACTTTTACTGGGCTCCAAATGCCCTAGATCATGAAGATAGCTGAAGCTGCTTTATCCCTGGCACTTAATTTGTTTTGGAAAGGTTGAAAAATAATGAGGATCAAAGAAAAAGTGGGCTCTTCCATATTGTTGTTCACATGACCTAGAAATCTGCCTATTTAATTTCTACCCAATTTTTAAAGCCTAACTTGAAAACCTTATTCATGAAGCTCTGATTGACTCCTTTTCCTCTCAAATAAAATGACCTTCCCCCTCCCCAAACCTTACCCCACATTATTTATATCTGTATAACACATGTAATACATTTTGTATGTTACACATTTTGTATACATCATGAATTATTGTTCCTTTAAAACCAATGTTCATGCTCCATGATCTCAAAACCCTCCATTATTCTCACCACCCTTCTCTTGATGTTCTTGATGTTCTCACTGATGTTCAATGTCCTTCCTAAAATGCGGTATCAATAACTGAAGACCCAATACTACAAATGTGATATGGCCTAAGAAGAATACAACATAAATACCCTTCAAGTCAATGACACCATGATCACATTTTTTAACCTATATCACAATTCAAATTGAATCTACAATCTAACAAAAAATATCTCCAGATCTTTTTCAGATGAAATTATATCTAGTTATACAATTAATTCTACTGTTGAAATTAACTAGGGGGATAAGGGACATATCAACTGTAAAGCCTTACATTTATCACTATTAAATTCTATTTTATTAGGCCAGCTAAGAGGCACAGTAGATAGAATCAGGCAGTAGATAGAGTAGTAGATAGAGTCAGGAAGTCCCAAGTTCAAATACTGCCTCAGAGATTTACTAGCTGCATAACCCTGAGAAAGTCACATAAACTGTTCCCTCATCTGTAAAATAAAACTAACAATGCCATCTACTTTGCACTGTTTTGAGGAACGTAAAGGAGATAACATATAAAAAGTACTCTGGACACCTTAGGGTGCCATATAAAATACTAGATTTAACTAAACATGTTAGCTATGCCTCCCAGCTTTATGTCTTCTTTAAATTTGAAAATATACTTTTTAAGCCTTTATTAATGTCACTGATTTTTTTTTTAAACGATAAACAACACAGGATCATGGTCAGATTCCTGAACATCCCAATGAGAACCTCTTTCAAGGTGACACTGTACCATTAAAGACTATTCATGAGATCTAGTCATCCAACCATTTCTGAATCCACATAATTCTACTACTATGAAGACCGTATCTTGTCGGTATGAAGAGCAAGACAGACTGTCAAATGCTTACTAAATTTAGGTGAAATGATATCTACAGCATTGTCCTGACATACCAGTCTAGTAATTCTATAAAAAAGGAATGAGGTTAGTCTGGACGACCTGTTTGATAAAGCCTGGCAGATTAAGATTATTATTTTCTTTTCTAAGTGTTCAGTAAAAATCCTATCAAGAATTTTGTAAAGAGTGAAAGTCAAGCTCAGGAGCAGATTTGAAAAAATGCATTCCTTCCATTTAATTTTTTTTTTAGAAAAGGACATTTATTCTTTAAAGCTGAGCAGCTCTCCTAATTATTCAAATCTAATCAACAGTTGCTCAAGTAAATATATATCTACTTGGGAATTTAGTTCATATAGGCCTGAAAACTGGAACTTTTTAATGGCAACTAAACACTCTTTTACTATTACCAGGCATTTTCTTCTCTCTTCTTCAGTTCAAAATTTTTTTTAAAAAAAGCAAAATAATAGTTAAGTAGTTCTACTTTTTCATAATCATTCATTATTAACATGCCATCAACCCAGTTTTTTCCTTTCTTTCACTCTCTTCTTTTCCCCTATATAATGGGGGGAAAAATCTTTTTCTTGGTTTTTATCTTTTCCCACCAAATTCAGCTTATACAGAAAATTAGCATTCTTGAAATAATTCTTTTGAGATTATACCAAATTTTTACATTCACTTTCTATTACCTGTCCTTGTCTTCTTCAAAACCTAAGCAGGCTGGCAAGCTCTCTAGACCATACTGGTCTCAGTAGATGCGCGCTTTTCTCATTAACAGAAATGGATTTTTGTATGGATGTTGTCTTCAGAATCTCACCCCTTCCCATTCATCTTAAGCTAACAGGCCCTGGAGAATTTTGATCTATGAGGTTCCAACAATTCTTTCTTTATACTTCCTAAAATTTAGTTTGCATGTCAGTCTGTATTGTATTTTCCTCTTTTCTGTGCCAAAAGTTCTAATGAAGTGCTCACTTCCATTAAGATTTGCAAAACTTTACCCTACCAACCAGGTCTTATCTGAGATTTAGGTCCAGAATAGAACTCATTAGGTGCTCTATACTATATATTTTTATTGTTCCTTAAACTATTATTACAAGACCATACCAAATAGCTATATTCACTCTCCAATACATGCCTTTTCTTGCCTTTTTTTTCCAAAATCTTAGAAACTTTTGTTTTGATCAGAGAGTTCCAAAAGATATCAGTTTAGCTGAAGTCTCCCCATCACTATTTTAACATGTTTCTGAATCAGACTTGTGATCTGTTTCTCAAATTCCTTATCTATTTCCTATTTCTATTCAGGGAGTCTGTACCTTTTGTTTCTGCCACTTCTGATCTTCACTCAATACCCATTCTCCACCATGCTTTCCCTCCCACAGTTCCTATATTTCCTCATATGAATATATCTTCATAATATACAATGTTATTCTGCTCCCACTTTTATATTTTCCATAGCCCTATTCCATTCATGGATTTCATTCCATCAAGAAGGATCTCTACTTCAACTTCCATGGTATCCATATTTCATGTCTGTATGTACAGGCATGTGAGTGAAGCCATTGGTTTTAGAACTGGTTTCTTTTGTAAATATTTGTCTCAAGGATGTTTTAGTGTCTCAACTACTATTTTCTTCCTATACTGTAACTATTATCTGTGGCATAAAGGCAACAAAATTCCTAGAGTTATAGTGTGTGTGGGTGTGCATATGTGTGTGTGTATGTATATGTATATACACCCTGATTTGATCAGGCAGATGTATCAATAAAAACAGACAAGCCTGCCATGTTTGTATCACAGAAAGTTTATCATCTCTGACAGTAAGTAAATACATTAAAACAGATCCCTGATTTTATTCATACATCTACTACTTCCAATACTGAACTGAACACGTACCCCCAAAAAAATTTAGCACAGGTTAGGCACATAAAGAATTTTAGAGATCATCTAATACAATGTACTTCATTTTATAAGACCAAATCCTGCCCAATGAATTTCATTATATCGTATTTTGAAACAATGGGTGCTAGATGCAACACCATAATGAAATACTTTAAACAAAATATGTGGGCAACGTGGTTTTATATCCTGCCTCTAGTCAGATACTTACTAGCCGCCATATGAGCCAGAGCAACCCTTCACCTGGATTTAGTTGTATGAATCTTCACCTTGATTTAGTTGTATGAATCTTCATTCATACAATGAAGATAACAGTAGAAATAGTGAATGAAAAGGCAATTATTAAACTGCTACATGGATCAAAGAAGATAACACATATAATGTATTTTGTAAACCCTAAAATACTGTTAGCTATTAACACATAAAACTAATTAAGGAAAAAATTTTAAAGACAAAATTAAAATACTAGAAAAAATTTAAAGGTACTAAACAATAAAAAGATATGTAAATTCTTTTAAAAGTTCTGTGTTATGGGCAGCGAGGTGGCGCAGTGAGTAAAGCCCGGGCCCCAGAGTCGGGAGGACCTGAATTTGGTTCTGGCCTAAGATACTTAACACAAAAAAACTAGCCGTGTAACCTTGGGCAAGTTACTTAACCCCAACTGACCTCCAAAAAGGCAAAAAAAAAAAAAAAAGTTCTGTGTTATCTTGATATTACACCAGTCAATAGTAATCTACTTTTTTATCAATCCAAAGACTCTAGTTTCTGGGATAAGAACTATCTCTTGGACAAAAACTGCTGGGAAAACTAGAAAATAATACAGAATAATATGACAGAAACTAAGCACAGACCAACATCTTATACCATATATCAAGATAAAGTCAAAATGGGAATACAATTTAGACATAAGTATTGATATGATACTATAAGCAAATTAGGAGAGCAAAGAATGGTTTACCTGTCAGATCTATGGAGAACGGAAAAAATTATTAAGTCAAGTGAACAGAAGCAAGAAAACACTGTACACAGTTAACAGCAACATCATGCAACAACCAACACTGACAGGCTTAGCTCTTCTCAGCAGCAATGAACTAAGATAATTCCAAACGCCTCATGATCAAAAATGCTATCTACATCCAAAAAAAACAAACAAGAGAAAAAGAACACTATTAAATGCAAAATGGATGTTGATTACATTAAATTAAAACATTTCTACATAAAGCCAATGCAACCAAGATTAGAAGGGAAGCAGAAATCTGGGAAGCAATTTTTACAGCTGGTGATTCTGACAAAGGCCTCGTTTTTAAAATAGGTCAAATTTATAAGAATACAAATCATTCCCCAATTGATAAATGGTTAAAAGATATCAACAAGCTGTTTTCATATTCAGAAACAAAATGTTATCTATAGCCATATGAAAAAATGCTCTAAAACACTATTGATCAGAGAAATGCAAATCAAAATAACTCTGAGGTACCACATCATATCTATCACATTGGCTAACATGACAAAACAGGAAAATGATAAATGCTGGAGAACATGTGGGAAAACTGGAACACTAATGCATTGTTACTAGAGTTATGAACTAATCCAGCCATTCTGGAGAGCAATTTGGAATTATGCCCAAAGGGCTATAAAGCTCTTTGACCCACCAATACCACCTAAGTGTGTATCCCAAAGAGATCATAAAAATGGGAAAAGGCCATATGTACAAAAATATTTATAGCAGTTCTTTTTGTGGTGGCCAAGAACTCTAAATTAAGGGGATGTCCATCAACTGGAGAATGGCTGAACAAGTTGTAGTATATGAATGTAATGGAATACCATTGTTTCATAAGAAATGATAAGCAGGGGGATTTCAGAAAAAGCCATAAAGACTTATATGACTTGATCCTAAGTGAAGTGAACAGAAGCAAGAAAACACTGTACACAGTTAACAGCAACATCATGCAACAACCAACACTGACAGGCTTAGCTCTTCTCAGCAGCAATGAACTAAGATAATTCCAAACGCCTCATGATCAAAAATGCTATCTACATCCAAAGAAAGAACAAAGGAGTCTGAACACAGATAAAAGCATACTATTTTCTTTTTTTTCCAGTTTTTTCTTTCTTGTGGTTCCTCCCAATGGTTCTAATTCTTCTTTACAACATGACTAATACAGAAATGTTTAATATGATTGATTGTACATGGATAGCCTATATCAAATACGCGTATGCCATCTTGGGAAGGAGGAGGGGAAAATTTTTTTAATTGAAACACAAAATCTTATAAAAGTGAATGTTGAAAACTAAAACAAAAGTTGAAACTCAGTTGAAATTGAAAACTAAATAAATATTTTTAAAGACATTACATAATTCCAGTCATAACAGTTGACATTTATAGTTTGCAAAGTGTCTCTCAAACATTATTTTATTTGAACTTTACAACAATGCTGTTGTTTTTTAAAGTCTGTATGCTTCTCTTTTTAAATTGTAAGAAAATGGTTAAGTGATTTACCCACTGCCACATAGCCATTATCAGAGCCAGTGCCTCTCAATAAAAAGTGTTTCAATACAAATTTCACTGCAAAATGGTAAAAGAATATTGGCGATATATATTATATCTTGCAACTTTACAGAATTTACTATTTCATTTACTTTTTAGTTAATTCTTTTGGGTTCCATAAATACACTATAATCATTATCATTATTATCTGTAAAAATCAGTAATTTTGTTTCCAATTTACACCTCTGCTTATTCCCTCCATTTCTTTTATTCCCTTCTCTTACTTCTATTGCTAACCTTTACGGTACTATGTTAGGTAACAATGGTGCTAATAGGTATCCTTACTTTACCCCAATCTTACTGAAAGGGCTCTAATTTTTCACCATTACATGTTTGTTCAAAGATATGTCAAACCAATAAAATAAAAATGACAACCCTATCTACATTAAGAAGACCTAGAACCTATAGTGTTTCACATATGATGGTTAATGGACCAGTACCAGTCTGAAGCAAATTTTCATCAGTCCTCAAAACTTTTACAACTAAAAATTCTAAATTCTTAAAAACCACTGATTTAAATTTATTTTCCTCTTTCTACCCTTGCTCCTGGTCTCGAATTCCTGATGAAGCAATGAGGATTAAAAAAGATAAATCAATGTTCCTTAAGAAATTTAGGTACTGGGGGCGTAGTCAATATGGCAGAGTAGAAACAGACTTCCCCTCAGCTCCTGCTCCCACCTCCTCCAATTCACATAAAAAATGACTAAACAAACTTTGGAGTTAAAGAACCCACAAAATGACAGAGAGAAGCTAACCTCCCGCTGAAGACAGTCCAGTCCAGCAGGCCACTAGGCAGGGGCCAGCACAGCCCCCTGGGAGTCGCACCCAGCCCCCTGTGAGCCGCACCCAGCCCCCTGTGAGCCTGAGGTTTATTTTTAGCCTCAAGACAGCCACAACCAGCGACCAGCTGGAGGGAATTCAAATCACCAGCAGCTTGGCAGTTTCCAAAATTATCAACCCATAGATGCTAAGGACAAAGTGAGAGGTCGGTGCAGTGCAGACTTTGAGAACCGGGAGTTCAGGAGTGCGGTCAGGCCTTTGGCCCCTAGAGGGAGAAGTGGCTGAGGCAAGGCAGCTGTCAAGCCACTGTCTCAAGGCTGCTTCAGAGCTCCTGGCCTGAAGATTGTAGGAGGACCAACTGACCAGTCTGAAGGGTATTACTCTTGCTTTAACCTGCTTGGATCTGGATTGCTGTCTAGGGTGAAGGTCCTGGAGTACGTGACCAGTTTGCCAGAGCGTGTGGAAGCTTCAGAGACGGCACCCAACTAATAGCTCTAGCTATAGAAGGCAATGTGAAATATTTCATTGGGAAAACCACACTGACCTGGAAAATAGATCCAGGAGAGATAATTTTAAAATTACTGGACTACCTGAAAGCCCTGATCAAAAAAACAACCTAGAATTCATCCTTCAAGAAATTCTCAAGGAAATTTGCCCTGATGTTTTAGAATCAGAGGGCAAAATAAAGGTTGAAAGAATCCACCGATTACATCCTGAAAAAGATCCCAAAAAGAAAACTCCTAGGAATATTGTAGCCAGGTTCCAGAATTCCCAGTTCAAGGAGGAAATATTACAAGCAGCCAGGAAGAAACAATCTGAATATTGTGGAAACACAATCATTGATAACCCAGGATCTGGCAGCTTCTACACTGAAGGATCGAAGGGCTTGGAATATGATATTCCAGAGGGCAAAGGAGCTGGGATTAAAACCAAGAATCACCTACCCAGCAAACTGAGTATCATGTTTCAGAGGAAACATGATCATTCAATGGAACAGAGGACTTTCAAGCATTCTTACGAAAAAAAAGAGTTGAAGAGAAAATTTGACATTCAGATACAAGAAGCAAGAGAAGCATGAGAAGGTAAAGAGGGAAAAGAAATCATAAGGAACTTATCAAAGTTGAACTACTTACATTCCTACATAGAAAAACAATAATTGTAACTTATGAAACTTTTCTCAGTATGAGAATAGTTGAAGGGAATAGAAATGTGTGTATATGTACGTACATATGTATATATGTGTTTCTACATAGGAGAGTAATATGGGTGTATGAATACATATGTGAGTGTGTGTATATATGTGTACAGGTATACATAGACAGAGGGTACAGGACAACTTGAACAGGAAAGGATGATACTTAAAAGGTGAAATTAAGAGGTGAGAGAGGAATATAATGAGAGGACATGGGGAGAGACAGAATGGGGTAAATTATCTCATACAGAAGAGGCAAGGGAAAACTGTTACAATGGAGGGGAAGAACAGGAAGGCAAAAGGGAATGAGTCAACCTTATTCTCATTGAATTGGGCTTAGGGAGGGAATGACACACATACTAAATAGGGTCTCTCACCCTATAAGAGAGTAGAGAGGAAGGGGATGAGAGGGAGATGACTGAAGGGAGGGCAGGCTGAGGGGGAGGGATGTTGGAAGCACCCACTTTTGAAAAGGGACAGGATCAAAGTAGAGAATAGAACTAGTCAGGGTGGGATAGGAGGGAGGGAAATATAGTCAGTCTTTCACAATATATCCACTATGGAAATGTTTTGCATAGCAGCACATGTACAACCTATACTGAACTGCTTATCTTCACAGTAAGGGTGGGTGACAAAGGAGTTAGGAAAGAATCTGAAATTCAAAGGCTTAAAATCAAATGTTTAAAATATATCATCATTATTATTATTACTGGCAAATAAGATATACAGGCACTGGGGCATAGAGATCCACAGTGCCCTACTGGAAAGTCAGAGGGGGGATGGGGGAAGATATGGGAGAGAGCAGATTGGGGGAGGGGATAGGTGGTGGGATTGCTGTTTTAGGATGGTGGGTAGGGGAAAAATGGGGAGAAAATTTGTAACTCAAAATCTTATGGAAATCAATGATGTAAAATAAAAAAAATTATTTAAAAAAAAAAGAAATTTAGGTATTTTACAAGCACAAAGCAAAAGCAAGAAATACTTGTCTTTGGGACAGCTAGGTGGTGCAGTGAATAGAGCACCCACCCTGGAATCAGGAGGACCTGAGTTCAAATCCAGCCTCAGGCACTTGACACACTAGCTGTGTGACTATGGGCAAGTCACTTAACCCCAAATGCCCTCCAAAAAGCAAAATAAATAGACAGATAGATAGATATTAAAAAAAAATACTGGTCTTCAGGATTTTCTGGATAGGTTAATTGTTAGCTATGAATATGTGCCCAGGGTATCTCCTGGGGATAAAAAAAACAAAACAGTGAGTAATATTCCTCTTACTTCTTTCCAACACAGTAGGGAATCCAAGCTGAACTGCAGTAGGTATGGTAGTAAATGACAAGCCAGGGATGCTTAAGACACACAGATGCACAAACCAAATGACAGGGAAAATTTCTTTTGAAATTATGCTAATTAACACAAATATGTCTGTGTGAAAAAAAATGAAGTATGTTATCAGACAAGATTGTTGCCAATAATATTATGTGTACTATAATGAAATTCTAGGCAACATGGTGAACTAAGTTTTGCTGAGCTCTGCTTTAGCAATTCAAAGAATCCATAATTTTTATGTCAAATTTCTCAATTACGTTACTACCATTCTTGTACCTACTGTCATGACCCTATACCTCAATTATTACCAATGACCTAGCCAATCTCTCTAACTCTAAAATATTTCATCATTCTAGTTATCCATCTATCCATTCATCCTCACTCTTTTGTCATGTCATTTCTCTCACTCAAAGATTTATGCTTGGGAAATAGTTATCCTTTCCACATTGTGACTTTCCATATCATGGTTTTGATATATTACAGGTAGTTATAAGAAATTAAATGGGAATTTTGGGGAGGCAGAAGCTATAGACGACATGCAAAGACTAATAGACAACACTGTATTTCATAATGTATTTTTATTTCACATTGACCTACATACAGCCTATGATAAAATACTTGACCCAAAAGAAAAAATTCAAACTTGTTTTCTTGTATGAAGGGAGGGCCAAAAAATTTACACAGATTTTCCAGATCATAGGGGTACCACATGGCACTCCTACAATTTAGAAGGGGTAATTGCAATAATAATAGCCAACTTTATTTAATATAGTGCTTACTATGTACTAGGCACTCGCTAAATACTTTACAAATACCATCTCATTTAATCCTCATAATAATCCTTGGGAGACTTTTCATGTTATATTTATTATTCTCATTTTACAGACAAGGAAAATGGAGCTAACTGAGGCTAAGGAACACATAAGCACCTGGATTTGAACTGAGATCTTCCTGGATCTCTATCTACTATACCACCTAACAAAGATGGCTGCCTGAACCAGGGACTGCAAGACTGCTACTGTGTACCCACTTCAGCAAAGCTCTAAAGTTCTCAACACACAAAATGATCAAGAAATCCCAGGTAAAATTACAGTGACATCTTCTACACTAAATTTACCAAAAAAGTCATGCAGAAGACCATGGACAATAGCAGTTATATTTTCTACTGTGCGAACATCAGATTTATATATCTTCATTCTTGAATAACCTTTAAGCTTTTCCCTAAAAAAGAGTAAAATTGGGGGGCAGCTGGGTGGTGCAGTGAATAGAGCTCCAGTCCTGGAGTTAGGAGGACCTGAGTTCAAATCCGGCCTCAGACACTTGACACACTTACTAGACATGTGACCTTGGGCAAGTCACTTAACCCCAATTGCCCTACCTTCCCCCCTCCAAAAAAAAAAGCGAAATTGTAAAAATCAAGGGTTCCATAGTTATGCAACCATATAACTGATACCGTGTTTCCCCGATAATAAGACCTATCCCGAAAATAAGCCCTCCCCTTACTGTGTAAGATTACTCTAAAATAAGCCCTCCCCCGAAAATAAGCCCTATTGAGATTGCTACTGTAGTGAAGGTGATCCCCTGCGCTACATTACGGTACCCTTTGTATGCACCATCCCCTCCCCCGGGTGAAACGCACGCCGCGCTCCGAGCTGCATCCAATCAGAGCTGCAGCAGTGAGCGCGTCATCCTGTTCTTCCCCAGTGATTTGCTTATTGAATAAAGGTACATTTTTTTGTTCACATTTACCTGTTTATTAAAATTGCTGTCAATGTTCATTAAAATAAGCCCTCCCCTGAAAATAAGCCCTCTGGTGTTTTTCTGTCCAAAAAAATTTAATAAGACAGTGTCTTATTATCGGGGAAACACGGTAAGTCTTAACAATAGCCTCTCCCAACAAGAATGGAACCCATTTCTTCATCAGTGCTATCAAATACTGACTAAAAGAAATATTCTGAGGGTAACTCTTTCTTAGGTCTTCTTAAATTAGACCCATATAGCTAAAAACTTTGGGGCTACAAGAAGAACTTGAAATAGCTGCACAAAATATAAACATTCAGTAAAGATATAATCATGCAACACTTTATAAAACATCTCAAAATGTATGAAACATTTAGAAAACAATGACCATTTAAAATATGAAGATTCTAAATTAATAATAGTAACTCCATTATGTGTACATTAATAGCATTTACAATATAAAAGAAACCTTAAAGACCATTAGTTACTCCACTATAATGGATCATTAAGTTAATCCCAACACCAGCAGCTTGCCTTCAGTGATTTATGACATGTCAGGGAATGTTAGCGATTTTCTTATTCTGTGAGAAAACTAATTCCTGTGATTGTTTAGTGTTAAATACTAAATGGCTGTAAATCATGGAATACACTATGATTAGAAGAATAAAAGTTACAAGTGACCAAGAGCAACAAAAAAATGTAAATAAGTTGGAAGGATTTGGTAAAATACACCATTAAGACTATGTATAACTAGAAAAATAAGGCAGACAAATCATACATGCTCTATTGGCATTCATAAAACTAGAGGGTAGATTCTTCTATAGAGGATTTACAAAAAGACATGGAAAAAAATGCACAAGATGAGATACTAAAGAAGTACCTGTACTAATGAAATCATGAATCCATAAAAGAGAAGGAAAGCTTGAAAAAAGCTGAATACAAATTAATTAATTTTATTCTATTGTACCATAAGAGTTATTTAAAGGAACCCCAAAGGGTGGCTAAGTGGCACAGTGAATAGAGCACTGGTCCTGGAGTCAGGAGGACCTGAGTTCAAATACAACTTCAGACACTTAAGACTTACTAGTCGTTTGACCTTAGGCAAGTCACTTAACACCAACTGCCCTCAAGGAAGGAAGGAAGGAAGGCTGAAAGATAATCCTTATATAAACAAAGAAATCTCCCCAAAAAACCTTTCACATATAAAAAGTCTTTAAAGTAGGGATTATATTGGTTTTTGCTTGCTAGTATCTATTATGAATAGCAAAAAGAATGGTAGATGAACAGAAACAATTAACTCCATGGGTTCCAGAACATCACAATACAAAGAAAAAATGTAAAAGCCTTACTATCCTTTCGAATATCCATATATCACTATAACTGCGGGATTCAGGACCAAAGCCCCATTTCCAATTCTCTGAGAGATGAAATGTAATTCAAATCTAGTGATGTGACTTACTTGACAATTCTACAGCCACAAAAATTCTTGGAAATCCGTTCTTAGGACACTTATCATTCAAAGTGAACTCAAAAGAAAGCTTCATAATTCTGTAGGACATTAATAATAATAGATAATATAATTTTCAAAAAGTTTATGTTAAGGGGAGTGATATTTAATAAGACTAGAAACTGAGAATACAGGCAAGACGTGAAGAGCTTTAAAAATCAAGTAGAGGAGTTTGTGTTTAATCCTAATGGGAAAAGAAAATCACTGGAGTTTAGTAGTGCACACAGGTAGGGAGAAAATCATTAGATTTCAGTGTTTCAGAAAATCAAGGAAACAGAAAATATCAAAAAGGGTAATGGGCCGGTTTACAATGAAACTGAATTCTACATCATAGTAAGATATAAAAATCAAAGAAATATGTTACAGTTATTTAATTTAATCAAAGGAAACAGTAAATAGAGCTTTAGTTAAAATAAAACTGAAAGGCAGTATTGAAGGAAGACAATTATCCAGAAAAACCTTTAAAATTACTTAATATTCCAGGAAAGCAATTTTTTTTTATTGTAGAAAGTCTAGAAAAAATGTATTGCACTGACCTCCCTACTTGACCAATATGACCAAGCAGCCTGTGAAACTTAATGTAACTTTTAAAATCAGGGCTCTTAAATGTTTTTTTGTCTTGCCCCATAAGAACATAGGTCCCATTTGTCCCCTTGTTCTAGAGTTTGTTTCAGGTCCATTTTGTACAGTTTTGTGAAACCTGTGAAGCCCTTCTAGAATGTTTTAAAATGTAAAAAATAAAATACATAGAATCTTTTTAAAACAAGTATATTTGGCGCAGCAAGGTGGTGAAGGGAATAGAACAACGGCTCTGGAGTCAGGAGGACCTGAGTTCAAATGTGGCCTCAGACACTTAACACAAAACTAGTCACATGACCTTGGGCAAGTAACTTAACCCCAAATGCCCTACCTTCCCCTCTCCAAAAAGCAAAAAAAAAAAACCAAACAAGTATATTGAAATTAAAACAAGCTCACAGAACTCAGGTGATAAACCCCTGTTTTAAGGTCATATAAAAGATATTTTATATGGGATGCTAGAAATATTTTATACAAACATCATGTGCACTGCATTATGCATTTTTATTACCGTGTTTCCCCGATAATAAGCCCTCCCCCAAAAATAAGCCCTATTGAGATTGCTACTGTAGTGAAGGTGATCCCCTGCGCTACACGCTACATTACGGTACCCTTTGTATGCACCGTCCCCCTCTCCCGGGTGAAACGCACGCCGCGCTCCGAGCTGCATCTAATCAGAGCTGCAGCAGTGAGCGCGTCATGCTGTTCTTCCCCAGTGATTTGCTTATTGAATAAAGGTACATTTTTTTGTTCACATTTACCTGTTTATTAAAATTGCTATCAATGTTCATTAAAATAAGCCCTCCCCTGAAAATAAGCCCTCTGGTGTTTTTCTGTCCAAAAAAAAAAATATAATAAGACAGTGTCTTATTATCGGGGAAACATGGTATTTTAATTTATGCAAATTCAAACAGTATAAAGACCTCTTTAATAATAGTTTATTTAGACTTCTGAAGGCCCTAGTAGGGTTCTGAAACTGCTCTCTATAAATTACTATTGACCTCTAAAATACCAAATACTACATACAGCCTTTTCTTAATCCTCATCCTTCTTGACCTTTTTTTGCAACACTTGACACTGCCAACAACCCTCACAGCCCTCCCTAATGGATACTCCTTCTTCTATGCTTTTATGACTTTTCTTAGGTCTCCTATCTGACAGCTTCTCAGTCTGTTGGATCAGCTTTCACATACCATACCCCCCAAACGTGAGTGTACCCCAAGACTCAGCACTGGGTGCCCTTCTTTCCTCTGTCCATTCTCTCTATGACATATAGCTTCCATGTATTTATCATATCATCAATATGCAGATAATTCCTGGATCTTATTTATCCAGTCCCAGACTCCCTCATGAGCTCCCAAGCTCAAATCATCAACTGACAAATGAACATTTTCCACTCTATGTCCTATAGGCATCTTAAATTCAATACATACTAAACAGAATTAATTATTATCTTTGCCCCCAAAATTCAGCCCCCTTTTCTGAACTCCTCTAGTTCTATACAGAGCATAATCACTCCTTTATTCGTTCAGGTTTGCAATCTGTCACTGTCACTTTCTTACCCTTAGTAGCACCACATATCCAAGAAGCTATCAAATGTCATTTCTACCCCCACTTCTCAAACATCCATCTTTTACTCTCCACACAGTCACTACCCTGGTTTAGGACCTCAGAACCTCTTGCCTAGACCACAACAGCCTTAGCTGGTCTCTCTATTTCAAATCTCTGATCTAGTCGGAACACAGATGCTAAAGTGATTTTTCTAAAGCACAGGCCTAATTATGTCATTCTCTTGCATGTAATTCTCCTGTCTTACTTATAAGATCTCTGTTACCTCTAGAATCAAATATAAACAACTAAACTCTTTCACAATATGGCTCTTAACTACCACCTTTCTAGCCTTGGCCCCCTTCATGAACTCTAACCTCTAGCAAAAACAGTTGTTGGGTTGTTTTTTTTTTTTAATTCCTCACACAGGACAATCAATCTCCTATGTCTCCATGCCTCTATATTGTTATGTCCCAGTACCTGGAATGTACTTTTTTCCGCTCTTAAAATCCCTGGCTTCCTTCAAATTCTAAAGCCTGAGTTTTATTCACTACCAAGAGTAGAATCACTCATCCTAATAAATGTCTTCTTTTTGCATTAGTCGGCCAAATTAACACGAGTACATGGCCTCATCTGTTTGCCTTGGTTAAAAGAGATTGAGTTATAGCCTTCAAAAGAACCCCATAACATGTGAGACACATTAATTCCTGACCTCTACTATACATATATTCATTGAATGATTAGAGAATAATGAGTGTGACTCTAGTTTAGTGTACTGAAAAATAACGATGGACCAGAAATTAGGAACCCTGGGTCATAAAGCAGAAAGGTCTCAGTGTAGTGGAAAAGGGACTAGACTTGAATACAGCAGAGACCCAAGTTTGAATTCTGCCTCTGACAATAACTACATGGCTATAGCAAGTCACTGAAACTCTCTCAGGTTTAATTTATTCATCTGTACAATGAAGATAATATTTACTAGCTGTAGCACCTACTTCATAAGTCATGTTTTTACCTAGTATATTCCATGGGTTCTATGATACGTTTAAGGTGTGACCACTTGTGAGTGGCTGGGATAGAGGGTAGAACAGAATGAAAGTCACAGAGCTTGCCAAAGTTGGCAAACTTGGAGCCTGGGGTGCTAGATGTCATTAATTAAGAACTAAAGTTGTCAAGGATAAAAGCAAGGGAAATGAAGAAAAAGAACAAACCAAAGAATTAAAAGTCCTTAAAGAAGGATGATGGTCAAAAGTGCAAAAATCTGCAGAGAGGTCTGAAAATTCCAAAGACAGAGAAAAGATCATTCTTTGAATTCTGTGATTAGGCCATTACTAATTTATAAAAATGCAGTTTTAGTAAAATGAAAAGTGAGATAGGGTGATAAGGAAGTGATCAATTTAGTAGTAAAAAAAAAAAAAGGATACAAGACAATATCTAAATAACAGTAGCAAGGTCAAGTGAACAATTATCGTTTTGCTTTTCCCCTACCATGTACTCCTTCCCACCTACCCAATATTGAAGTACGACTGAGGAAAGAAAATTCAAAAGGATTTCAAGAGAGGAGACACTAAAAGCAATCAGGTCCTGGTGTAAGCAGTATAGAATAAAGAGCACAAATTGAAAGACTAGCCTTGGAATAGAAAAAGATTAGTTCCTGTGATACAAGAAGGAATCAACTCAATCAACAAACATTCATTAAGCACCTACTATGTACCAGGAAAAGTACTAGGTGCTAAGAAGATAAAACCAAAAATGAAAAATAGTCTGCTCTCAAGGAGCTTGCATTCTATTTAAAGAGACAATGTATACATGTATAAGTATGTGGCATAGAGACCAGACTTGGTATAGAAAATTCCGAGGAGAGGAAACTTCCTGTCAATGGAGATAGACACCCTCTCTTAGAGTTTTACCTAAAGTAGTGTCAAACTCAAATAGAAATAGGACCACTAAACTATGTGTAAGGATCCCTGCAGGCCTTTTGTATTGACTTAGTTTTATAATGCAAAATTTTTTATGTTTTACTGTATTTTTATTTATTCTGTCAAATATTTCCCAATTATATTTTAATGTGGTTTTGGTGGCACTCAAAAATTCTGGGGGCCACAAGTCTGATACCTCTGACCTAAAGCCACTGATAGGTTAAATAACCTGCCCAGAGTCACACTGCTAGTATGTTTCAGAGGCAGGACTTGAATCCAGGAAGACCTGTCTTTAATGCCTGTTCTCTGGCCACTATGCCATACTGTCCCTCATGTACGCATGCACAAAAGAAGTACAACAAGATACCAAGAAGTGGACTAGAGCTGAAGTGACAAGAACAGATTTCATAAGTAAAGTGAGTCAGCAAAGGGAAAAAGACAGAGACTTCTGTGTGCACTGTGGATAGGGTCTGGCCATGAGCATCTTGTGGAACACACCAGCATAGGGAGAATCAGGGTAAAAGGGGACACCAGACTTCCCAAAGGATGTGGGAATAGTTACCCTACTGAAAGCTTTGACACCTACTACATAAGTTTTTGAGTCACAGATACAGGGCAAACTGAGACTGAGGGGATGCCCATCAAAATTCAGGAATGGCTGAAGTGATTGTTGCATATGGATGGGATGGGATGGGAGTACTATAAGAAATGACGGAAGAGAGGGTTTCAGAGAAGCCTGGGGAATCTTGTATCAACTGATACAGAGGCAAAAAGTTTTGAAAGACTTCAGAACTCTGAATCAGCATAAAGAAAAATCACAATTCCAGAGGACTAAAGATAAAATAAGCTCTATCCATTTCCTGAGAGGTGTGAAGCTCAAGAGTCCAGAATTACTATTATGATGACAGACAGATAATTCGTGGAGATATGTTCCCTACATATATTTTTTCTTTTAGACATGGCCAATGCAGATCCAGATATTTGTTTCTGATTATATACATTTTTAACAAGGGTTTTGTTTTGCATTCTTTATCAACTGGGGGAAAGGAGGGAAAACAGGAAGAA
This sequence comes from Petaurus breviceps papuanus, assembly GCF_028583685.1. NCBI lineage: Eukaryota > Metazoa > Chordata > Mammalia > Diprotodontia > Petauridae > Petaurus > Petaurus breviceps. Next base: position 12,991,553 of record NW_027187342.1, on the reverse strand, counting down.
AGGACTGATTTTTGCTGATAGAAAAATATAAAATTTAATTTATAAAAAGAAAATGTTATTTCAGACTTCTAGATCACTTGGACAATAAGAAAATAGACTGGAATTTTCTATGATCCCTATTCTCTCTTTAATTTTTTAAAAAGGAATTATGTACTAAAAGTAGAGAAATTACAAACTGCCTCCATAGGAAAAGAAACCAAGAAGATAAACAAAGTAACAACCTTATGAATGAACAGTGGATGGTTATAATCCCTAGTGTAGGGGTAGGGAACCTACTACTGAAAAACTAAAAACTACTAAACATGTAGTTTTCTAGGTCCTTGGATACAGCCTTTTGACTGAATCAAAGTTTGAAAGAACAAATCCTTTTACTAAGGGTATTGTTCTGTTAAGTTTAGATTCAGTCAAAGGGTAGAACTTGAGGACCTGGAGGGCCACATGAGTCCTCAAGGCCTCAGGTTCTCCCTGCCCTAATACTAATAATCACTCAGCATGAATACTTCTCCAGTCTCCACACTTCAACGAGCCATACAAACCAACCCACAGGCTTATGCTCGGGGACCTGTTCTGGAATTTTTCTGCTACTGTATGTAGTCTCTTCCAGAACCCACTGCCCCTGGCATTCTGCTGCAACAAACCTCAGACCACAACTCTGCCCAAATATGTAGAGAGGAGAAGGAACAGGAGGAAAGGACTGTGCCCCAGGTGGTCCATAGATTAGGGGACCCCAAAGTAACAGAAACTCTACCCATTTTATCCTCAACTCAAAACTACAAAAAGTGGCAGAGTCAATCTAGTTAGACAACTAAAGAATAAAGGGAACTGAAGTAGGAAGCCAGCATGCAGGGCTAGAACAAGCCTAAAGAAAGGAGAGACTAGCATCCAGCTGGGACCAGTCTTGTCCCCAAAGACGTCTGCTGCACAAGGACGAAGGTCAATAAAAAGACAATTTCCCAATGTGGGAAAATGCTAAGACAGTTTTGAGTTCCCTTCCCAGGGAGTAAAACCACCACCAAAGGGGAAATAGCTAGAAAACGAACAGGAAAATATAAAGAAAAAAGACTAAAATTACCAAAGATCTCAAAAGGAAGAAAGCTCAGTTACAAACCTAGAGTATAAACTGACAAATCAACAAGGAAGACTGAAAATTAACAAAACATCTAAAAATATATAAATGTCTCTCTAAATACTCTAAGACAAAGGAAATGGAAGCAACACCTATTGAAAAAGCATAACCTGTGGATTAATTCCAAAGATAGAACAGAACCGTAGCATAATGTTCCAGAATGGTTCAAAAGACCAAAGCTTAAGAGAAGAATTTAGAGAATAACAAATAAGAGAATGTATAGTCCACAGAGCAGAAATAACTTAGCAACTAGAAAAACTTGAATCCATGGTGGCAAATCTCTCCAAAGAGGTAAAAGTGAGAATTACTGGGGACATAAATACACTGAGATGAAAAACAATCTAGAAGAAAAGAAGCAAAAAGCAATAATGCTAGCAAAATGCCCTGATCTTGGAGACAGCATTATAAAGACAATTAAAGGATTATAGGTCTCACCAAAAGAACCTGACAAGTTAAAAAAAAAAAAAAAACCTGAAAGTCATAAAGTAAGAAATATTACAAGAAAAAATGTCCAGAGAACTTCTGAGTATAGAAAACAAAGCACCAATTGACATAAATCTGTAAATTGCCTCCAGGGGAAAAAAATAAGAAGCATCAAATTCCAAAATACATAAATGCTTAAATTTCACAATTCTAGTGAAAACAAATTCTACAAAAGCCTAGGATAAAAACCTTCAAATATTATGGAAAGAAGGAAATGACACTGTTTCCAAAGTTACCTAGAATTTCCTAACTACCAAAACCTTTTCTTGGTCCTCATCTTTCTCAATATTCCTGCAGCATTTTGGCATTGCTGACCACCCTCTCTTCCAGGATCCTGGCTTCTCTCTGAATACTCATATGGGTATTCATCTTTTCTTGTTCTGCTCCTACAGAATGGCTCTTTCTCTGTCTCCTTTACGAGATCATTATCTACTCCTAAAGCATAGATAAACCTCAAAACACTGTCCTAGGACTTCTTTTCTCCCTCTACACTCTGCATTGATGCCTTAATTTCTCATATTCTCAATTACTGTCTATGCAGGTAACTTATCATATCTACATCCAGCTCTAATCTCTCACTTGAACTATACAATCCTGTATCACCAACTGCCTATTAGATATTGCTCACTGAATATCTCATAAGAATAGCAAACTCAACATGTCCATATAAGAATTCATTATCCTTGCCCCCTCCCTCCTCAAAAATCATCATTATCACCATCATCCTCTTCCTTTTTTCAGTCTGGGGCACATCCTTTTAATCACCTGTTTTCAAAAGCCAAGGATAATTCTCTCAATTCCGTTCTCTCCCTCAATGTATATATTCCCTACTTTAAATAGCGGGAAACCTTGAGGAAGAAACATGAGGTGGCATATGCCTAGCAAATCAAACCACTGCCACCACCTAGGTTGTTTCTGCCCCCCACACACATGGATGGAAATATCCCAGGACCCTGAACACAAGAGCCTTGGGAATAATCGCGCTCTCCAGACCAGGCTCTGGAGAGCTATTACTGAGAGGTGGTAGGACTATGGAAACAGAGCCCAAGTGTTGACAAACTGCTGGTTCCCTTATTACCATCTCCTTCAACCCAACCCCCTTTCACAGCCAACTCTAAAGCTACCCACTCCTACTGTGCTCTCTGGAACATCTGCTCCATCTGTAAAAGACTTACTTCCTTTTATTTTAAACCTTTTCCTTTCCTATTCCTGCCGTCTTCTGGCATTCACTGAGGCCTGGGTCCCTCCTAATGACATGGCATCTCTGGGCACACTCTGCAGCACTGGTTGCATTTTCACTTAGTACCCTTGACTCATGCGATATCCCTGGCTGTGGCAGAAAAGTCAGAATATTTTTTGCTCCCTCTTTCCACTATTATCTACTGACCTCCAGTATACCTGCCTTTCTTCAATGAGTTCAGTGTTTGGCCTACTGTCTTTCTCTCCTCCCCAACAGTCCTACCTAGAGGACTTCAACATACATACTTAAGTACCCTCAACTGCCTAACTTCCCAGTTCTTCAATGTACACATTTCCCATGACCTACTCCTTGCAACATACCTCCAGCTACACAGGTAGTCATACCTATGATATTGCCACCACAAATGTTCTTCCATGTTCAAGAGCTCTGAAATTCCTTTATTTGATCATTACTTATCATTCCATTTTTTCCCCTCTTACAACCCTTAACCCTGTTCTTCATTCTCATTATGACTTCTAGTCCCTTTATTCCTCAGCTCTTTCCCAGACCATCACCCTGCACTATAATGTCTTCTCTTCCCCATCTTGACTCCTTGGTGAGCCAATTCAACTCTACACTGCGTGCTTCTTTGAAGTCTCTCCTCCCTTTAACTATAACTAATCTTACTCTGTCAAGCCTTAGTCTTCCTTAGATTACTTACCATCCACCTTTCTTCATATTCATTTGCTGCTAAACCAAGCTGGAGAAATCACAAAACTATGCTGACTGGGGCCACAACAAATTCATATTACATAATCTCAAGTGGGCCCTTACTGAAAAGCAACACTTTTACACTTCCTAACTGATTCACAATCCCACTCAACACAGCTATTTTTCCAAGTGTTTTCATTCCTCCTCAAACTTTCCAGGGCTCCCTATTAACCTACCCTTTCAGCTGAAAAAAGTGTAGCCATTTCTCCAAAATCTCCTTTTTTCCCTCCTTATTTCAAATCACTGAGATGCCCTCCCCCAGTCTCCTCCTCCTTCACTCATTTCACAAGAAGTGTCCTTTCTCCTTGCCAAGGTAAAATCCTCTAAACAGAGATTATTCTATTCTATCCTCCCTACCACTAATTTTCAATCTCTCCTTATCTACTTGGCTGCTTCTCTAATGCCTATGAACAGGCCTCTTATTTTCCCTGTCCAAAAAACAAAAGAACCAAAAAAAACCCAAAAAACATATTGATTGATGCATCTATCCAAATAGCTACCATCTTTTCTCTCCCCTTCCTTTCATGGAGGAAAATGAACTCTCCAGACCAATGATCTCTTAACTTCAAAATTTAATGACTTCTCAATACTCACCCTTCTTGACTTCTCTGCAGCCTCTGACACTGCTGATTACTCTGCTCCTTTTATATGTAGCCTTCCCCGTTAGAATATGAGCTCCTTGAAAGCAGGGATTTTTTTTTTTGTTTGCATGTTCCCATGGCTCAACATAGTATCTGGCATATAAGTAACTTTTACAAATACTTGTAATTGAATTGAAGTCCCTGGCTCTTAATAAATGCTCACTAACTGCTAAAAATAGGCAGAAAAACCTAGAGCCCTACAAGTGGGACCAAGCCTCAAATCACAGATATTCTCCCAGGGGAGGGGAACCTGTAGCCTTAAGGCCAGGTCCTCTAATGAGGGCCCTTTGACTGAATCCAAGCTTCACAGAACAAATCTTCGCTTAATAAAAGGATTTGTTTTGTCAAACTTGGACTCTAAAGGGCACACCCAAGGACCTAGAAGACCACATGTGGTCTAGAAGCCACAGGTTCCCCACCTCTGTTCCAGACCAACCCTTGCAGTATCATCCTGGGAATCAACCTCCTCCTCCCTCCCCCCATGGAGATGTAGTCTAGTAAAAGCTCTCTGGTTCTGCAGCTGTTACATTCTCAGCATCTATAGGTATTAAAACTCAGAAAACAAAATTCCTGACACCAATGTTCTTTTCACTGCGAAATGGTTCAACATCATAAATGTATGTGATTTTAAGTGGAAGTAACATTAAAGATAATGCATTACCATCTGCTTTGCTGCAGTATTCTAAGGTCTATGGGACTTTTCCATCTGACATGCAGGTGAAACTTTTATATGTTACAGTTTCCATTAGTATGGGATCTCCTTATAACTGGGAGTTGTCTTGCTTTTTTATTGGTATCCCCAGCACTTAATAAATGCTTTTTCATTCCTTCATTCAATTCCACCTTTACCCCATATCTTACATTTGTCTCTTTTTCTCCATTCACATGGGTCATCACCTTAGTTCGGGTACCTTCATCTCTCAATCACTTCAATTGGTTTCCTTGCCTCAGGTCTTTCTCCTCACCAATCTATCCTACACAAAGATACCAAATTGATGTTCCCAAAGCACATACCGTGTTATCCCGATAATAAGACCTATCCCGAAAATAAGCCCTCCCCATACTGTGCTAAAATAAGCCCTCCCCCGAAAATAAGCCCTATTGAGATTGCTACTGTAGTGAAGGTGATCCCCTGCGCTACACGCTACATTAGGGTACCCTCTGTATGCACCGTTCCCCCCCCCCAGTGAAACGCACGCCGCGCTCCGAGCTGCATCCAATCAGAGCTGCAGCAGTGAGCGCATCATCCTGTTTTTCCCCAGTGATTTGCTTGCTGGAGCCATTGAGAGCAGTGCCGCGGAGGAGAGCTGAGGCAGGACAACATAAGCCCTCCCCTGAAAATAAGCCCTCTGGTGTTTTTCCTTCCAAAAAAATTTAATAAGACAGTGTCTTATTATCGGGGAAACACGGTATCTCACGTCATCCCCCAACTCAATGGATTCTAGTGGCTCCCTATTGCCTCTAGAATAAAGTACAAATTCCATTTTTTAGCATTTAAATTCCTTCAGTCTTTCCAGATTATTCCCTTTTATACACTCTACAACTCAAGTAAACTGTCCTTCTTGCTATTTCTCACACACATTCCATCCCCAATCTCTGTATGTTTCCATAGGTTACCTCCCATGAATGGAATACGTTCCCTTCTAACCTCCATCTCTTAGAATCCATAACTTCCTTCAAAAATCCATTCAACCTCCTATACCAGGGATAGGGAACCTGCAGCCTCAAGGCCACACATGTGGCCTTCTAGGTTCTTGGTTGCAGCCTTTTAACTGAGTCCAAGTTTTACAGAACAAATCCTTTTATTAGGGGGATTCGCTCTGGGAAGCTTGGATTTAGTCAAAGTACCACACTTAAGGACCTAGAGGGCCACATGCGGTCTTGAGGCTACAGATTCCCCACCCCATCCTATACCTCCTCCATAAGTCCTTTCCTTACCACCCAAAACAAATTACCTTGCATTTACTTTCTATATACTTTGTATGAATTTATGTGTACATTTTGTTTCTCCTGATAAAATCTAAGTTTCTTAAGAGCAAAAATTATTTCATTTTTGTCTTTGTAGCCCCAATACCTAGCACAGTACTTAGTACAAAATAAATGCTTCATAAAAGCCTGCTGATTGATTAATCACAACTCACCTTTATATGGCACTTGGTAAACCTTAAAGGACTTTCTCCAACCATATACTACGTACATCAAAGGTTAAGTATCATTCCTATTTTACTTAAGAAACAAACTCAGAGAAGCGAAGTGGCATGCCTCTGGTCAAAGAGATGGAAAATGTTGAGACAGGAGCAGACTCAGATCTTCTGACACCAAATACAATGCTCTCCCCATTATAGCTCACACTTCCCCCTAAAGTCTAACAGTATGCTCTCTCCATTATACACCATTATAGCTCACACTCTGTACCTCCCCCTAAAGTCTAACAGTGTGCTCTGTTTATATGTCTTTAAAGTTCAATATTTTCACACATAAATAGCAACTTAGGTGAATGTTTTTATAGTAAAATTGGAATCTGTTCAGTTTCAAGGTTCACTACAGCTATGTGGCACAGTGGATAGAATGCTCAACCTGGAATCAAGAAGACCTGGTTCAAATCTAATCTCAGACATTTACTAGCTATGTAACCTTAACAAGCCACACTGTCTCAGTTTTCTTGACTGAAAAATGGAGATCACAATAGTGCCTACCTGCCAGTGCTGTTCTGAGAAATAAGAAAATAATTTTAAAAGGCTTGGACAGTGCTTGACACATAGTAGGCACTTCAAAATGTTTATTCCCTCCTTAATTAAAAACTTATCATGTCTATAAGAAAGCTAATGTTACTACTGGGAGTATTATAATAGATGAAAACAAACTGTCTGCCAAGTAAATAGAAAATAGATGAACATACTGTGGTATGTAAATTTGATGGAATATTACTGTACCATAAAGAATTAAATATCCAAGGGGGCGGCTAGGTGTCACAGTGAGTAAAGCTCCGGCCCCAGAGTCAGGAGGACCTGAGTTTGGTTCTGGCCTCAGACACTTAATACCCCCCCAACACACACACACAAAAAAACAAACTAGCTGGGTAACGTTGGGCAAGTTACTTAACCCCAACTGCCCTCCAAAAAATGCAAAAAAAATTAATAAATAAAATATTTTTTAAAAAAAGAATTAAATATCCAGAGAGACAAAAAAACTTGCATCAAGTGATGAAGGGTATTAGAAAAAAAAACAAATGAACACAATATATTCAGTAACTACAACATTACCAGCAACACTAAAAGGCAACAAAACTGAAGGTAAAAATAATTACTTTTACCACTAAAAAAAAAATGACAAGGTAATCTAGGAGGTCTGTACAAATAAAATTATTTTTTTTTAAAGAAATAAGGCATGGTAACATCTTGATCAGCAACTACTTATCATATATGTTCCATAAGAAAGTTAGCTACTATATGATTTTTTTTAAAGAAGTCATACAGCAGGGGCAGCTAGGTGGCGCAGTGAATAGAGCACTGTCCCTGAAGTCAGGAGGACCTGGGTTTGGATCCAGCCTCAGACACTTAACACACAAAAAAAATAGCCGTGTGACCTTGGGCAAGTCACTTATCTCCAAGTGCCCATCCAAAAAGCAAAAAAAAAAAGTCACACAGCAGCTAATGAAAACCTACTAAAGCTGTCCATGGCTACCACATGTACTTCTAGCAAAGTATCCATGATGTCATTGGCCCTCTTCGAAAACGAAGGACAAACAACAACACCCATACCAAAGGAATCCTAGATCTTGCAGAGCATAAAACTATTCAGATGACCTACTTATTATCATAAATCTACAAATGGAAGGAATTCAGAAGGCTACCACATCTAATCCCCTCATTTTATAGATGAAGAATCTGAGGTCAGATGATTGAGCTGCCAAAGATCACTGTAATAAGAATGTAAATTTTGAAGATCTTCCCTGCCCCTAGGCTAATGTGCACCTGAAGCCTGGGGTGGGAGGCTTGTTTTTCAGTTGATACTTTTTGATTGGCCAGTGGTCAATAAGGTTGTTACATTCTCTGAGCCAGGAGAAGGCTATATAAGCACTGATGTGTAGCTTTGTTTTGGGACTCACTTTGAGAAGTGTTCTGTGATTTGATCTGAATTCTGGGAAGCCGTTGTTGAGAGTCCCCCGGCTTTGAAAAACCCAGAATGTGGAAACCCAGATGTTGACTGGGTATGGATGTAATGGTTGGACAGTTTGGAAATCTGTCTACTTGATGTTTCTGTCTTGATAATTATGCCTGTATACTTTCAGGTTCAGGGTACTGACCTTTTCTCCTGAACAAGGTAAACGATATATGTCTGACTGATTAAAGTAAGCTTGTTAACCCATTTTGAGTTGCTTTCCTTTAACAAAGCAGATCCAAGAACCTGTATGGGCAGCAAACCCTGAGGACGCGCTTGGGGTGCTTGCTGCTACAAAATGGCGTCACGAACAGGATCTGCCGAGTAAAAGGAAAGTATGGGGGCTGGGATAATTGTTTGTTTCCCAGTTGTGTTAGCTGTGATTCTGTGGAGCCATGGACCAGGAGAGAAGAGTGGCCTTCATGCAGACTTCGTTGAGCTGAGAGCGGGAATGGTGAGCTGCCTGCATCGGGACCTGGGCAGAAGCCAGGAGTGGCTGCCGCCTGCGGGAGGAGAAGGAGCCCAGGAGTTCGGAATTCAGCCACAGGAAAAGATAAGAACTGAGCAGCAAAGCAGGGGCACTGAGTGTGTTTCCAGGCTGCATCCCACAGTTTGGGACCCAGGGGGAGGATGGACTTGTGACTATGGTGGGTGGGATGAAGTGCCTTGGATCCCCAGGGACCCCACCTTGTTGGTTTTGTTGCCCAGCCCCCTCTCTGTGCTTGGAAGCTGGGGCTGGAGCCGTGTGAGGGGAAGGACACTCCCCTCCCCCCAGAACTTTATTTGAACTCTTGTTTTGAACTGAATATGTACTTTGTGTTTGTTTAAGACCCAGTGGCCACTTTGGTAACTTTAGTTCTGTACCTTGAAAATGTGACCTGGGAAATGTTTGGTGCTGATTCAAAAGTAAATTGTCTATGCTATGGGCATGAAAGATCTTGGGGCCGAATGTAATAAGAATGTAAATTTTGAAGATCTTCCCTGCCCCTAGGCTAA
>NW_027187342.1:12851076-12982185 GCF_028583685.1 Petaurus breviceps papuanus | reverse complement strand
ATGGGCAGCAAACCCTGAGGACGCGCTTGGGGTGCTTGCTGCTACAATCACACAGGTAATAAAATACCTTATCAAAGGCAGGCTCACAGAAGCCCCTACTGGAGTCACCAAACAGTTCTATTAGAAAAATTCTTAGGAATTCATACTAGTTTAGTGAATATCCTACCTTTCCTATAGCTCAAAATAAGGTGTTTATTATGTAAATTCATAGCATTAATTTAATTTCAGGGGATCAAAGTTATAGACATATAACTATCAATAATAACTGGCATTTATGTATCTTTTTACAGTTTCCAAAACACTTTACACCATCATTTATATACATCTCCTGCTTCCATGCCTAGAACTCAACTCCATATGTGTGAACCCCTAGCTTCCTTTAAGGCTCACTCAGTTCTAGTGCCAAACTCTAACATTAGGTCTTTTCTTATCTTGGTTGTTAGTGTACCCCCAAATCATTTGCACTTACTTTGTATATATTTTATAATCGCCTCTCTGTGTACATATTTCCACTAATAAAATTTAAGTTCCTTAAAATCACAGACTTGCATTATCGTCTTTGTATCCCCAGAGCCTAACAGTGCCTTGAACATAATCAACATCCTCACAAATTACATCCTCACAAGATTCCTGTGAAGCAGGTACTACAAGTATTGGTTAATACTTTTTACAAATGAGAAAACTGAACCTTAGAGAAGTGAAAATCTTTCTCATAGTCACACAGTCATACAAACAGGCCCAGAACTAGGATGCAGGCCTTCTATTTACAGGTTTTCATGCTGCATCAATCCCTATTGATAAACCAAGTTACAAAAATAACCATCACTAGTATCAATACTAGGGCAGCTAGGTGGCTCAGCAGATAGGGTGCTAGGCCTGGATTCAGGAAGACTCATCTTCCTGAGTTCAAATCTGATCTCAGATGCTTACTAGCTCTGTAATCCTGGGCAGAGCCCTTCACCCTGTTTGCCTCATTGTCCTCATCTGTAAAATGAGCTGGAGAAGGAAACAGTAAACCATCCCAGTATCTTTGCCAAGAAAACCCCTAATGGGGTCACAAAGAGTCAGACAACTGAAACGATTGAATAGTATCAATACCACAATCCTATTTTAAAGACTATCAGGTTTGGAGGGGGGGGTGACTCTTAAACCTCTGATTTCATTAGTATAGAGAACTCTTAGGTAAGGGAACTTCCTGCCCAAAGCAGGTAGGAACCTTCTCTGCAACATACAGTTTGAGTTACCTAGAGCAGCACACCTCTGTGTTAAGTGGCCCAAGTCACAAAGCTACTATGTTAACTAAGGCAGAACTTGAACCCAGGGCTTTCTGATTCCTAGGGTGACCGTCTCTCTATCTTCATCTCTTCAAATGGATTCACTTCACCATTTTAACAGCTCAAAGCACTTCAAACCTTCAAATCCCCAGCAATGAGCCAAGAACTCCTAACTAAAAGCCAAGAATGTTTTGTGAATTAATCAGGTGATATCTGTTTTTGAAGATAACTATAGGGTAGCTAGGTGGCGCAGTGAGTAAAGCACCAGCCCCAGAGTCAGGAGGACCTGAGTTCGGTTCCGGTCTCAGACACTTAACATCCACACAAAAAAAAAACTAGTCGTGTAACCTTGGGCAAGTTACTTAACCCTAACTGCCCTCCAAAAAGCAAAATAAATAAATAAAAGAAAATAACTATAAAAGAAACATGTTCAATTCCCAAGCCCCAACGAATTAGTATAAGAATTTAAGTAATTAAGACTATCCTAAAACCATAGCAAAAATCTATTCAATACATCTTTATTTACATTTCTTCCCTTCCCTTCCTTAAAGACCTGAAAAATTATGTAAAACTGAAAAGCAACTGTTTTTGTTTCATTCCTAAATTCCTAAGTCAACATTTTACATTTCTAACATTAAGATTAAATGTTATTGTAAAAATTGACATCTGGATCCTTTTATTCTTATTTTCCTATTCCCCAAAGGCACCATCAGTCTTTCAATTACCCAGGTCTGTAATCCCAGTCATTTGGACTCTTCACTCATAACACATATCCATGCTGTTGCCAAATATGTCAATTTTACCTCTATATCTCTCATAATCTATATTAATATATATATAATCTCCCTTCTACTCACTCAAATGGCCACCACTCTAATTCAAGTCATCAGCTCTCCACTGACCTACTGCAACAATAGTCCCTCTTCCTCAAATTTCTACCCCCTCAAATCCCACAGTAAATGTGAATTTCCTGAAGCACAGGTCTATCCCAGCTAACCCAGGTCTAATTCAATAAACTCTAGAGGCTTCCTATTATCCTTTGTATCAAATATAAACTCTATGGTTTGGTATTAAAAGTCCTTCACAACCTGGCCAAACCTACTTTTCCAGTCTTCTTAAACATTACTCCTTACTCCCTTCCACAAGCTCTCTAATTCAGCCCTACTGGCCTACTAGTGGTTCCTCACACACCTCTGTGCCTTTGCAATGGATTGTCTTGCCCCCTGTGCTTGGAATGCTCTCTCTCCCACTAAAAAGTAGAAACCTCTCAGATTCCTTGGCTTTGTTCAAAACTAAGCTCAGGTGCCTTCACCTGCAAGAGGGCTTTCCTGGTTCCCTCAGCTGTTAGTCTCTCCCTTAAGGTTACTTTTTATCTACTTTGCAAGTATCTTATACATACCTGGATACCTGCTTGCACTCTTTCCTTTCTCTTCTTGGAACTTAAGCTCCATAAGGAAAGGAACTGTTTTCTATTTTGTCTTTGTTTCCCTAGAAATTAGCACAGTGTCCAGCATATACTAAATGCTTAATAAAAGCTTGTTGATTGACTACAATCAGTAATAAAAATAGGAAGCCAGCTAAAATCTTGTTTCTGATGCTTACCACCTGTGTGACCTCAGGTACATCACAAACTCTCCGGGCCTCAATTTCTTCATCTAATGAGATAAAATATGTAAAGCACCTTACGAAGGTTGAATCAATAAATAAATGCTACTAGTATTATTCATCTGTAAAATTAAGGGATAGGATTAGACACATGCTTGAAGTCACTACAGCTTTGGATCTATGATCCTAACTAAAAACAGAGAGTGCTCATCCTAAAATAATCAGTAACTAGAAAAGAAAATTGACCCACAAACTTCTGTTCACTTATTTTTGGTCAAATATTTCAACTTTTATAATTTATCAGTTTCTTTAAAACAAATTTTTATAAACCATTCTACATTATATCTTTACATTCATCTATATACACTTGCTATAATGTCATGCTACAATACTTCAAGATACTTCAAGAGTCTGTGATTTGGGGAATATGGATCTCAAATTTTCTTTTTAATTTTCTAATTTATGGTCTTCTAAGAGGATCTACTAATTTATTCATCAGGAGTTTCAAACAAGGTTCTAACACAGCAAAACACAAAAAACAGAGAGAGCACTTCAATAGGATCTTCCTCTATGATTAAGGTATGGCACAAATGTTCAGAGAACTCAAAAATTAATGATTCTATGGCACTGTAATGCTAGTGACATCTGAAAACAGTTATCCAGGAATTTTCTTATCAAGTTGAAACTGAGTTATAAAGTAGTCTAAAAATTAACAAGTTTTGCCCTAATACATTAACTGAAATCAAATCACCTTTCTAAAGCAATAACAAAGCCATGATAATACAAGACACTCTTGTGCACTTGAGAAGCTTGTAGGTTTTGCTTAAAGATACAAAACAGTTTTTTTCACAGCATTCTATACCAATTCCATCAAAACGATGTTCACTCAAAATACGTAATAATGTAGACATTTGATCAAAATTCCTGAAAAATACAGAATGAAACAAGTACTTGAGAAATTCATTTGTATATGCAATTTTCAGAAAGTAAAAACATCAGCCTGCAAGGTTGCCACCAATAAATTCTACATTTATATAGCAGCTTAAGCTTTACAAAGCATTATCCTCACAACTCTGTAAGGGAAATGGTATAAGCATTATTATTCCCATTGCTGAGACCAGAAAACTGAGGTTTAGGGTTAAAATAACTTGCCCAGAAATTCACTGGGAGAACCACAACAGCTCTTTCCACTTCATCTTAGCAATGTCAAGAACGTCTAAAACTCTCCAATTTTAAACTTCGCTTTATCAACCAAATGCTAGGTAGTTACAGATAAGAATAAGTCAAAACTCAGACATTACATTTTATCATTATTTCAGAGCATCGTATTGAATAAAAAAAATAAAAAGTCTGGGAGTCTTTAGAATTAATGCATAAATAACCAGTTTGTTGGGCTTTTTAAAATAACAATCCTTTTAGTTAGGTTACTTTCTTATCAAATTAGTGAACAGTAATTTTTAAATCTGATTCAGGTCTTCTAACCAGGCCTCTAGGCCTGACTGGTAGTTGATTTGCAGGGTATTTTATAATTTTAAAGATGCCTGATAAAGAAAATAGGTTTAAAGAAATAAAAAAGATCTGGCTGTGAGCTGATAACCTTATTTGCTTTTTTTAAAGTGCAAGAAATTGGTGGGGTTTGAAAGGAAGGAGAGATTAACAGTATTAGGCAGGATGGAATCTGTAGTACATAGTTCTCCTTATTTCCGCAAAACAGGTTTTGCCATTAAATCCATGAACATACTCAAAAAACAAATCGCTAAACAAAAAAAAAAAGGGTTTAAAAGGTTATCTTCTCACACACGATTCATTTTCAGCATTTACAAAGTGGCAGAAATATTTCATATAGCTCCTCCCCCTCCCCCTCCGAAAAAAAAATAAGGCACCTCCCAGTGAGTTTAATACAAATTAACAGGTACAAGAGGCCTCTGGAACAGCCTGAAAATCAGAAAAAGGGGAGTTGGGGGCAGGGAAGATCGGATTCTTAGGAAAAACCTTCTCCCAGTCGGCCGCCCCACCTCACCTACCCTCACCTTACCTCCCCCAGGCAGAGCAGCGAGGGGCTAATTAACCCCTCATTAATTGACACCTGTAATGAGGAAAGTTTCTCAGAGCACATAGGCCCCGCTCCCCGAGAAGATGTCTCGTTTAAAGGCGGGCCCCAGCCGGCGAGTGGAACTGCCGCTTCCCCGCCTGCCAGGTAACTGAGAGTGCCCAAGCCACGCCAGGCCCCACTAGGCCCGGCCCGCGTCGGCCCGGAGGCCGCAGCCTCCTCAGCGGCCCGGCTCCCAGCCCAGGCACCTTCCCGGGGGCGCCAGGCCCGCACGCTCCCCGGCCCGGGCGGAACCGCGCTTTTCCTCAGGCCTTGGAGGATGGGGGTGGGGGGGCAGAGGCTGGGACGGAGGAGAGGTGGGGGACCCCCCCCAACACACCCACAGACGCACCCCGAGAGGCGGCGACGGCGGCGGCTACTTACTTTCATTTAACACCTCCACCAGGTCTGCGCAGTTCTCGCACATCGTTCAGCCGCCGCCCCCCCCCCTCCCCCGCTTCGGATCGCACGGACTGATCCTGACCGGAGGGGGGGGGAGGGGAGAGAGGAGAGGGGGGGCCGGCCGGCCGGCGGGGGAGGGGGGAGGAGAGAGCTGGAGAGGGTGGGGAGGTGAAGGGGACGAGGAACTGCCTGTCCCGGGAGCGGGGGCGGTGAGGGAGGGAGGAGGGGGGACGAGGGGAGGTGCGCAGGCCGGAGGGGCGCGGAGGCGCCTGCGGCGGCGGGGGAGGGGGGGGGGGAGGGGGGGGGGGGGGACGGGGAGGGAGGGAGGGGGATGGGGGAGAGAAGCAGTCGAGTCACTTCACCGACCAGACGCCGCGGCCACCGCCGCCGCCGCCGCCGCCATTTTACTAGAGCGCTCGGGCTGCGCTCGGCTCTTTCCGACCAGGCGAAGGAGCCGAAGCGAAGAGACTCTCACTCTCATTCCTCCTCCTCCTCCTCCCTCCTCTCCCTCCCCCTCCCTCCTCTCTCCGCACACACGATACACATACACACACATACACACACCTCTACATACACACACACATGCACACACCCACCCACCCCATACCACCTCTAGCTGGCTCACCTCCCTCCCTTTCCTCTTCCGTCCTCCTCTCCCCACCCCCACTCCCACACACAAGACACACACAGACAGACACACACACACACACACACACACACACACACACACACACCACCCCCCCCACCCCCAACACACCCCTCCCAGCCCCGGATCTCTGTCAGCGGCCGGAAGGAAAACACGAAGCCAGCTCGGCTGAGGGGGGAGTTAGGGTGAGTAGGGTAAGATGGCGGCTTCAGTCTGGGCCGCCGAGGCTGCAGGTCGCCCATCGTCGCCCCCAGCCCTCCTCCCGAAACCCGATCAGCTTCCTCCCGGCCCCCTTCGCATTGACATTGACCCCCCCCCCCCCTGCTGCCACGAGAGGAGGCAACGCTGGGGTTCCCCGCCCCACCCCCACAGCTCCCTCGGTCCCGGGTCCCCCCACCGTAAAGGGTGAGGGAGGGGGTCTCGAGGAAGAGAGTTTAAAAAAAAAAAGGCGGCTTATCGTGTAGTGGGGAGGTCGATCCCGGCTCTTCCTTTGGTCACTCACGTTTATTCGCTGCCCCAGACAGGCTGTTTAAAGAACCGAAGTCTTTAAGGCCCCGTAGACAGGCCGCCGACCCCTGCCCTTGGGCTGAGGGGAGCCCAGGGGTGTGGTGTTTGCCAGTCAGTGGGTGCGGCTTCCACCTGCCTAACCGCCGCTTCAGGACCTAAGATGTAGACGCCCCTCTACACCCTGAGCTAATAAGCCTTCTCCATCCAAGATGGGTAAAACTTGAACTTGTAAAATGAGGGGGTGGGACTAGAGGACCCTTTCAGCTCTAAATCTATGATCCTATGAACTTGTCACCCAATAGAACGATACAAATGGGGGGGGGGGCGGGGAAGAGATGAGAATACAGGGAGTGGTTGCTCAAGTGACACAATATCCCTTTATTCAAGATGGGTCCTCTTGATTGACCCATGATACTGTTCCGAGGGACAGTCTTTTGCTTCCCAGTCTATCATGAAGGAACAGGAAGAAGACAAGCATTTAAGTGCCCACTGTGTGCCAGGGACTTTACAAATACTATCTTGTTTAATACAACAACCCTGGGAGGTAGGTGCTTTTATCCCTACTCTACACTTGAGGAAAAGATAAAAATAAAGATTACTTCCAGTTCAAAAATCTGTGATCCTGGATATGGTGTAGAAGACAGAAGGACAATTAAATCCACCCTCCTGCTGAAGTTTTGGTGGGTTTTGTCTTGAGGAATGGTGCTGTAAGCCTAAATTGGTACCTTTGGTCAATTAGGGGAAAAAATGCTACCAATACCAAACTTGGATAATTAGACCTCTTAATTGAGATGTAATCTAGTGTAGAGGGAAGAACCCTGTTCTTAGAATTGGAATAGAGAGTTCAGACCTGACTTCTCACTAGGCTTGTGACCTTGGACCATGAGAAAGTTTATTTTCAAATAACTCACACCTACTATGTGCCAGGCATTGGGAATACAAAACAAAAATAAACTTTTTGCCCTAGAAGAGCAAACATTCTATTGAGACGGATATCATAAATGTCCGTATGTACAAGGTTATGTACAAGAGTATGTACACGGTAATATCTGGAAGGGTGAAGAGGGAACAGTATCTGCCAGCCCTACCTAGTTCACAGGTTGCCCTGAGAATCAAAGGGGATAATATACGGCAAAAGACCTTAAAAACTAAAAAGTACTGTAAAAATATAAGATATTAAGTACTTAATATGACAGTTGTATCCACATGACTTTCTGGTTTTCCTGAAAAGACAAACCAGTGAAACCACTCTCCTACTACACAGTCACCTATCTCATCGAGACTTGTTAAAATTGAAGCACAACTCCAAAGAGCTTCTGTCTAATAAGTGAAAAGTAAGACTGTGCTAACAAAAGGTGAAATCTGAACCTCAGATTAAATTTTATGTTTTGGTTTATGAACGTTAACAACTTACTAACTACCAATGAGATTCTCTTTCAGACTGGTGATACTGAGGAAAGATGTGATAGTAGTTACTCTTAAAAATTGGTAGGGAAAGCAAACATTGGAATTTGAAGTTTGTGCCAACTTTTTGTAACCTTTCAGTGAAAGGCAACATATTAGCATAAAATGACAATGTTGTTAAATTTCTAGACCCCCTTGTATTTTCATAAACAATCACTACCACTGTATTCAACATAATAATTCCGAGGCAGTGTGACTGCTAAACTTGAACTGTAACCATTGTATGGATTAGAAGCTGTTTCCATTCTATTTAGATATTGAATTTAAGGCTCAATGTGCTAAAACAGTAATTCCCAACTCAAGCATTTGCCCAGGTGTATTCTTGCTTAAAGTTCATGTTCTAAAGCCTCTAGTGCTTACTCTAGAGAGGAAATGTGACAATGGCTACAGAGTCAGCCTCAAAATTGGGAAGACTTCAGTTCAGGTCTTACCTCTGACACACACATACTGGTTTTGTGACCTTAACATTCAGTGCCCCAAGCAAGTCTTAAGACTAGAGGTTGCTGAAGATTTACTGATCTGCATTGGTAGAAAGAATTTCCTCACCAATGAAATCATAGGTACAGACCCTCCCAAAAAAGATTACTCTGTCAACAGTTGTTACAATAGTGAAGCCTGTATGAGTTACCATGCTGTGATCTTTCTTGTGTCTCTTAACTAAACAGGGCTTTAGAAATACTGTTTTGAATATTAGGGTAGTATTGTGCTTTAGCACTTATATGAATATTTGCCTTCAAGTGAAAAAAGTATTTATTCAGCACCTATCAACATGGTTTATTGACAAGGCTAAAAAAATGCTTTTGAAATTGGGTAGCTGTGTGGTAGGCCCATGTCTCGCCACTAGAAGCTGAACAGGACCACTATTTTATAGATGTGTAACACTAGGTTGCTTTGATCCCATTTTACAGACTTTTTCTTAATTGTTAAAGTCTTTTTGACCCAAGTTCCATTTGATGTTCTTTTAGAGTTTTTTGCAATAGATTTGTTCCTGAAATATGTGCATTAATCAGGGTAGGTAACAAAGCCCCTGAACTAAAGTCTTGCTCTGATGTTTCTTCAAGGTGAGTTCTTAGAACTTCTGCCAGCTAAACATAAGTTCTGGCAGATCAATAAAACTAGAAAGTTTCTCCAAGTTTCACCTCTCACCAGAGCACCAGCCCACTTAAATTCAGAGTGGTTTGTCACCATCCTGCCCTTTTCTTTTTTCAGCACTAGTAGCTGGAAGGATTGTGATCTGTGATGGTGAAAGAGTACAAATTTAAGTTTACAATAAATATCCCTGTTTTTTTTAAATCAATGAAGATTTTCATATTAGTGTTTTTTAAGTAGATCTCACCTGTGTGATTGCCACACATCACCTTTATTTTTATTTGTGTAAGGTTTACTACTTTCTCCACTAAGAACTTTCTTGAAGCCTAAGATGGCAAGGAGATATAGTTAACCTTGAGTTCTTAAAGGCTATGCTGTCAGAAGACAGGACCTATGAAAGACTTCTTTTATAGGTCCAGCATCAAACTGTCATCAGAGGACAGCCCAGTGAAGTTGTAGGAATTCATCACCAGAAGATTGTCCTCCAGGTGCTTTCTCTCCCACTCCCTCCCCCCAGAACCTCCTGGAGGCTGTCTACATTAGTCACGAAGGAGTTGAGATGAAGTCACCAGTCATTTGACATTTTAAAACTTAGCACCACCTAGTGGCAGAATTGTACTTAAACCACTAGGTAGTATTTCTCAGTCTTTTTGCAGGAGCCAAACCCTTTTACTTTAAAAGTTTGAAACCCTTGTTAAAAAATCTTAAGTTATTTTTATTGGTACCAAATATCATAATAAAAGTTCAAAATATATTTTCTCAAATCTTACACCTGCTTTTATTTATTTTTAAAAATATGTTCCCAGCATATTGGCAAAGACAACATATATGAGATAATCAATATAGGAAAGGTGGTAGAAACTGTTCGATAGCTATAGAAACTGTGAATTGGTCAAACCATTCTGAAAAAATAGTTTGCTGTTATACTGAGAAAATAACTAAAATTTCCTATAGTCAGAGATTAAGAATTTGAAGAGACCTTCAAGGTCATAAAGTGCAGTACCCTTATTTTACAGGAGAGAAAACTTGAGGCACTGAGTAATTAAATAACTTGCCCAAGATCATGCAGCTAATAAGTGTCCAGAGTGGAATATGAAGCCAGGTCTTTCTTACTCTTAAGTTCAGTCCTTTCTATTATATCACACTCTCAAAATTACCTTTGACTCAGAGATCCTATTTCTAGGCATATACTACAAGGAATTTGAATACAGGAACAAAGATGCACTGTGCACAAAATAGGAGCAGAGAAGTGGGAGAGGGAACAGGAATCCTTGTCAGCTGGGAAATGGCTGAACAAATTGTAGTAGATGGATATAATGGAATTTGACTGTCCCATAAGAAATGATGAATGTGAAGAATACATAGGAATAAATGTATAAACTGATACAAAGTGAAGTAGAATCAAGAAAACAATAAACACTGACATCAATGTGAAGGAAAATAAAATTTAAAAATTATAATTATAATAACCAAATTTGATCCCAAAGAATATATGAAAATGCATTTGCCTCTTTTCAGAGGTAGAGGAATACAGATCTAGAACATGTCAAACTTGACTAATATGTTGGTTTTGCTAAACTTTTTGTTGTTGTTATAAGGGATGATTCTCTGATAGGGAGGGAGAGGGATATATTTGGGAAATGAAGTGATGGGAAAACTGAAGATATCAATAAAAATTTTGGAAAGAACAAGTTCCAGAAACTGAATCCCCTTTAATCTTTTCCAAATGTTGCCTTCTCATTTCAGAACTCAGTGACTAAATGCATGGAAAAGGAGCTCTCTAAGAATCATGTTTTTTGGTTCCCTAACTAGACCTGTGAATGAAAAGAATAAGTATATATAACTAGATTTGCTTAAATAAATGTAGAATTGAAGGGAAAGAAAAACCAATCTTGTTTTCTACTGCAAGGAGAAACTGAAAAACATCTAAGGAATCTAGATTCCTTCCCTCTAGATTTTCTCCCTGACTATTTAAGGGGTTCCTCAGCCTACCTTATTCGAACTAAAAGGAATATTGAAGAAAAAATCAAAACGTTTCCCTGTTCTGTGATGCTTGGTATTAATAAGCCAGAGATTTGTCAAAGCTCTCACTTGTTTAATCTTTCAATTAATTTTGTATGATTTTGACATATAACTGCTACTATTTATATAGTGCTTTAACATTTGCATGCAACTTACAGATCTCTTATCCTCATAATTCAAGGAGGTAGGCACTATTGCCACTTTTTTCAGATGAGAAAACTGAGGAACACAAAGGTTAAGAGACCCAGTTCAACACCCTTGAACTTTGGTTTTCCTAATTCCAGGTCTAGCACTCTATCCATTGTGACACCTAGTTACCTCTATATGTGCTATGCATAGGATACACCTTTTTTGAAAAAGAGCTAAAGGAGGAAAAGAGAAAGGGATGGCATATATAAAATTATGACTTCAGAGAAGCATGGAAAGACTTATATGAACTGATACAGGGTGAAGTAAGCAGAACCAAGAAAACTATCCAGTTAATATAGGCCTTGGAAGTTAAGGACCAGTATTTATAACCATAAATTTAAAGAAAATTTCAGATATGAGTTCAATCTCTGTAGCCTTTTGCAAGACGTAATTCTTTTATACCATTTGTGTTGCTGAGAATTTTCTTTCAGATTATAAATTCTAGACTTGAACTTCATTTTTCAGTGGAAAATTTGAAGAGATACTTTTAAATTACCCTAACCTCTATTTGTTGAATATTTGCTGCCAATATGAGGCTGTGGCTATGGTACTGTGAAATTACTCTAGCTCACACTCTTCCTTACCACTTCAACCCTCCTCTCAATTTGATGACTTGAATGTTATCAGTATCTCTTTGACCACCCTGACCTTCCTATTTTTCAGCCTCAGTCAATCAATATGCGTTATTAAATATCTACTGTGTTAGCTCTGGAGATAAAAAACACAAAAATGGAAATCTCCACTTTCAAGAAACTCACATTCTACTATGTACACCATACATTTATTGCATATATATACAAAGCAAATACAGGTGTACCTCAGAGATATTGCAACTTCAGTTCCAGACCAGTGCCATAAAGCAAATACTGCAGTAAAGTGACATGAATTTTTTGGTTTTTCAGTGCTTATAAAAGTTATGTTTATACTATACTGTAGTCTATTAAGTGTGCAATAGTATTATGTCTAAAAAAAACAGATACCTTAATATTAAAATTATTGCTTAAAAAAATGCTAACTGGGGCGGCTAGGTGGCACAGTGAATAGAGCACCAGTCCAGGAGCCGGGAGGACCTGAGTTCAAATGTGATCTGAGACACTTAACACTAGCCATGTGACCTTGGGCAAGTCACTTAACCCCAATTGCCCTGCCTTCCCCCCTCCAAAAAGAAAAGAAAATGTTAACCATCATCTGGGCTTTATAATCTTTTTGCTGGTGGAAGGTCTTGCCTCAGTGTTGATGGCTGTTGACTGATCTGAGTTGTGGTTGCTGAAGATTGAGGTGGCTGGCAATTTCTTAAAATAACAATGAGATTTGCCCCATTAATTGACTCTTCCTTTCACTCGAATACTTAAAGGCCACTGTTGGGTAATTAATTGGCCTAATTTCAATATGGTTGTATCTCTGGGACTAAGGAGGCCTGAGGAGAGGGGGATGGGGAGATTGGTAGAGCAGTCAGAACATATAACATTTATCATTAAGTTTGCTGTCTTATATGGGAATGGTTTGTGGCACCCCAAAACAATTGGTGACAGTGAAGATCACAGATCACCATAACAGATATAATAATAATGATGGAAAAGTTTGAAATATTGTGAGAATTACCTAAATGACACAAAAACACCGTGTGAGCACCTGCTATTAGAATAATAGTGCAGATAGATTTGCTCAAGGCAGGGTTGCCACAAACCTTCAATTTGTAAAAAAAAAAAAAAAACACAAAAAAAAACCCACAATATCTGCAAAGGTCATCAAAAAAGTGAAGCACAATAAAATAGATACACCTGGTCAGTGTAGTGTGGAGGAGGCACAAGAAATCAAGGGATGATTAGGAAGGGCCTCATGTGGCACTTGAGCTAAACTTTGAAGGAAGTGAGGGATTCTTAAGGAGAGGTGAGGAAGGAGGACATTAACAAGCATGGAGATAGCCTGTGAGAAATAACAAAAAAGCCAGTTTGGACTGCATAGAAGAAATGAAAGGGAGTCATGTATTGTAAGGATGAAAAATTAAGAGTGGAACCAAATTACAGAGAGTTTTAAAGCCAAAGGAATTTACGTCTGATTTCTAAAAGCAGTAGGGAGCCACTGGGGTCTATTGGGCAGGGGAGTGATATGGTCAGACCTGCCTAATCAAATACTATTTTATAATCAACAGATAAGGCTGGTGGGATTTTATATTCCTTACATATTCCAGACATTTCTTAAGCTTTCTTAAAAGTTTCTTGTTCAAAAATTGTAATTACTTAATTTGATCATAGCTTTATTCCATCTTTTTGTGCCTCACCCCTCCTAAATCTATTCAACTTTATTTTTAGTTTAGCCCTCCACTCACCATTTTTTTTAGGCCATGACTCCTGCTCTGACTTCACTTTTCTTCCTTCCCAATCTTGACTCTAATAGTTAATCAGTTCAACTACTCACTGTTTTCTACTCTGAAATCTTTTGCTTCCATATCCTATCTTGCTCATATTTTGTCAGACCCTGGATTATTCCCCCTGACTTTCCTTCTCTGCTCCTATTCACATAATGCTTAAAAGAACCAGAGGACATCATAGCAACCATGCAGACTGGATCTATTACAACTTGATTTTATCTAATCTTGTTGTAGCAAAACAGTCCTTTTATTCTCTCTCTCTCTCTCTGCTTGTGCCTCTCTAAATCCACGTCACCAGCTCCTCCCAGTTCAGCCCTCTCTTTTCATGTCAACAAGTCCATCCCACAAGTGGGATTCACGAGCTCTGGGTTTTAACACTAAACCAAGCCAATATAGGGGATCTTTAAATTCCATTACTACCGTGTTTCCCCGATAATAAGACACTGTCTTATTATTTTTTTTTGGAAAGAAAAACACCAGAGGTCTTATTTTCAGGGGAGGGCTTATGTTGTCCTGCCTCAGCTCTCCTCCGCGGCACTGCTCTCAATGACACCAGCAAGCAAATCACTGGGGAAGAATAGGATGACGCGCTCACTGCTGCAGCTCTGATTGGATGCAGCTCGGAGCGCGGCGTGCATTTCACAGGGGGGGGTTAGGGTTAGGGCTTATTTTTGGGGGAGGGCTTATTTTAGAGGAATCTTACACAGTAAGGGGAGGGCTTATTTTCGGGATAGGTCTTATTATCGGGGAAACACGGTATTACAGACAGAGACCTAGGCTGGTGAACCATGAATTGACCACCTACAGAGGTTCCCAGAGTGGGCAATAACACCCCCTAGGGGCGCTGGAACAATTGGGAGACAGTAGTAGCCTCAGGTGGATTGGGGAGCATTGAATAAAACTAAGGGGGTCATAGAAGGATAAGGAAAGAAGAAAAGATATTTTGAAAAAACATTTATACATGGTTCATCTGTTGTGCAGCAGAGTTAAAGTCATAGTGATGACTATCTTCCAAATAGACACATAAAATGCAAATTATATCTGATTAGTGGTCAAGTCTGCTGACAGGTCTTAAGAAGCAAGTGTTGGCAGGCAAGTATGTTGTCCATTGTTGGGAAATCCAGCATGCATAGGAATAATGTGCATGTAATGAGTTGTTTGCAGTATGATACTATATGGTTACATGATGCAATATTATGTCATCAAAATTTCAATGCAGGAAAAACCCACAAATTTACAATAAGTTATTAAATTTAAAATAGGTCATTTTTTAAAAATACTCTTTAAAATGACAGAATTTTAAAAAATAAACCAACCTGTTGGGAGCAGCTAGGTGGTGCAGTGAGCAAAGCGCTGGCCCTCGAGTCAGGAGGACCTGAGTTCGGAGTCAGGAGGACCTGAGTTGGGTTCCAGCCTTAGACACTTAACACCCACACACACAAAAAAAATAAACTAGCTGTGTAGCCTTGGGCAAGTTACAATTGCCCTCCAAAAAGGGGAAAAAAAAAACAACCAACCTGTTAAAGAATTGGAGGGAGGCACTAAGTAATTTTTTTTTTTAAAGGAGGGAACCTCTTAGCTAGGGGGAGGCTGAGAAGCTTTGAGATTCAGCCCCCAAGGAAATCACCATTGTAAGAGCAGAATCAGAGAGTAAGAAGGTGAACAATAAGATGATATGGGAGGGCAAGATTGGAATTACCAAAGATCTCAGGAAGAAGAAAACTCAAAGACTTTGAATGTAAGCAGAAAAATCAACAGGGAAAACATGAACAACAGAAATATGACTTCCAAATCTAGTAAGTGAGCTCAGGTTTCTATGAATAAATAAATAAAAAAGTAAAGTGATTCAATACAATGAGACAGTACCCTATCGAATTAGAGGATTACATGGAACCACAACATACTATTCTTGAAGGGCTTAAAACAGGAAAACATATGAGAGCAGAATTTGTGGCCCATAAAAATAATGCACAGAATAGAAAAACTAGAACCTGCTATAGCAAATCTCACCAAAGAAACAAAAAACCCAATAGATTGGGAATGCAGATGCACAGGGGTGAAAGACAATCTGGAATCAGAAAAGCAAAAAACAAAATTAAAAGAAAATATGCTACCTGTAAGCAAAACATTATTCTCGAAGACAAAATGCACAGAGACAACCTAAGGATCATAAATCTACCAGGATGAAAACTGTAATGCCACAGTGCAGGCAGTAATACAAGAGAACTACCCAGAACTTCTGAATGAATGAAATACTGATTTAAAGAATTCATTTTTTACTTTCAGGAAAAAAAAAAATGAAGGCTGCAAACTCCAAGACACACAGTGGTTAAATTTCACAATTCATTTCAGAAACAACTTCTGCAAGCAATCAGGAGAGACCTTTATATTCAAATGAAAAAAATTAATTACACAAAACTATTCTGTATCCACCTGAAAATGCAAGAGAGAAATGGAATAATGTGTTCTGAAGAGCAGTGGTGCTCAGGATGCTGCCCAGGAAAACCTTCCCTGCAAATCTGAGCTTAACCATACATGAAAAAAGTTGGGCATTTCAATAATAAAGATGCATTTGAAACATTTTAGAAAGAAAACCAGAACTGAAGAGATTATTTACTTCTGAAAGGTCTCTACAGAGCTGCAATAAGGGTGAGAGAATGCAGCAGACCAGGGTAGGGACAGTGACAACAGATCAATAAGAGACTTCTTAAATGTACATAAAGAGATGGAGTGAGGGGGTAGCCAAAGTCAGGTGGAGGTAACACTGAAGGATTATGAACAGAATCTAGAGATAACCTGCCTACAGATGGATAAGATTTTTTTTTTAATGGGACTACATTACAAAATGGAAGGTGTGTGAAAGGGGTGGGGGATAAAGAAAAGTGTATGATGAGCATGAGTCAAACAAAGGGTTAGCTGGGATGAAAAGGCAGTGTTTCTCTCAGGAAGAGAAAAACCTGCAGGAGAGTGGGTGAAGAGGTGGAAAGAATGATTGGAAAGGAGGGAGACCTTGCTTTAGTAATGGGAAGAAATTCCACTGATGAAGGCTCCTCTGGGTGGAGAGAAATGCTCTATGAAGGCAGATGGAGATCTTTTGCTGTGTATGGTCTGGGAGATTTAGTGCTTAGGAAAAACTACTTGTCCTACCTCAGGAGGGGAGAACCCACAGTGGGTACCTTGGAAGTTATGATTGCATAAGCTAATTATAGGGACCAGGAACCAGAGAATGAAGATCTAGAATAGACAGAGAGAAAATGAATAATGAAGAGAGTAAAAGAAAACCTCTCTGATAAGGTGTGCAAAAAAATTAAATTTTAAAAATTAGCAGCATTAACTGAAAGGGAGGAGAAGGGGAAATCTACTAGATTGGGGTGGAGGGAGAGGAAGAATTAAATAAATATATAAAAGCAGGAGAGAAAATGAATCTTATGAGCAAAACCCCAAAGGAAAGAGAAAGAATAAGAGTGGGGGATCGGGAGTGAGGAGAAGAGAGTCATGGGGAATATAGATACCTTTTAAAAAAGAATAAAGTAACTGAGGAAACAGTACATAATCATAACTTTAAAAACCCTAATACTAGAGATAAGTAGAGGAAAATATAAAGAAAACTCATAACTGTAAATGTGAATGGATTAAGCAATCCAATAAAAAAAAAAGGTGACAGATTGGTTAAGAAAAAACTACAATCTTTTGCTTTACAAGAAACATGTTTTTTTAAAATAAAGACATAATACAAAATCAAAATGAAGTGATGGGGAATATTCACTAGAGCAAATCCATAAAAGTGAGAGTTGCAGTCATGCTATCCTACAAATCCAAAAAAAAATGGAATAAGAAAACTACATTGTGAGGAAAAGAATCATAGATAAACCGATATCACTAAAACACTTATATGTTCAGTATGCCTTAGCAACTAAATTCATACAGAAGACATTAACTGAGCTACATGAAGACATAAATTGTAACACAATAGGAGACTTTGTTATTCCTCCCTCTGTTTAGACTAAGTCAAATAGGTAAACAAAAGAGAATAATAAACTGAACAAATTGCTGGAGAAGTTATAAAGTTAAAAGACTTGGGGCATCTTCTGAATGGGGCAGCAAAAGAATATATACACACATATAGGAATGTCTAAGACATAAGAATTTAAGGATACCTCTGTGTGTGTGTGTCTTTCTCAGCACTACATGGAACTTTTGCAAAAATTGACTATATATTAGAAAAGACATATTACAAACAAATGTAAAAAGACACAAATAGTTAATACATACTTCTGAGACCATAACAGATAAAAATAGTAGTCAGGGTTCACAAACAAAACAAAAAAAGAAACAGCCCCAAATAAAGATTTAATAAATCCTAAATAATAAATGAGTCAGAGAACAAATAAAAGAAATAATAATTATGTGAAAGAAAATGAAAATGGTGAAACAACATACCAAAATTTCTGGGATGCAACTAAAGCAGTCTTCAAGGGAAATCATGTCTCTACAAATATCTGTTAACAACATAGCAGAAGAGATAATGAGCTGAATATGCATTCTAAAGAGTTAGAAAGGGGCAGCTAGGTGGTGCAGTGAATAGAGCACCAGCCCTGGAGTCAGGAGGACCTGAGTTCAAATCCGACCTCAGACACTTAACACACACAAAAAAACTAGCCATGTGACCTTGGGCAAGTCACTTAACCCCAATTGCCCTCCAAAAAGCAAAAAAAAAAAAGTCCAGGAAAGGGCCTAAAATAAGCACAAAAGAGGAGATATTAAAAATTAGAGGAGAAATAGACAAATTAGAAACCAAATAAGTCATAGAATTGAAAACTAGTTATTTGAAAAAAACTAATAAAGTTCATAAGTCTTTAGTTAATCAGATTAAAAAGAAGAGGACTATAGGGGCGGCCAGGTGGCTCAGTGAGTAAGAGCACCAGCTCCAGTGTCGGGATGACCTGGGATCGGTTCCAGGCTCAGATACTTAACACACACACAAAATAACTGGTCTTGTAACCTTGAGCAAGTTACTTAACCCCGATTGCTTTAAAAATAAATAAATAAAAGTAAAAAGAAGAGGACCAAAAAATAAAATCAATAAAATAGCAGATGAGCAGCATGAAATCAACAAAACCAGAAAAAAAATAAGAACATATTATACACAGTTATATGCTAATAAAACTGAGAATACAAAAGAAATAGAGGAATACCTTGAAAAATATGAAATACCAAAACAAAAGACCAGAAAGAGATCTTATATAACCCAGTCTTAGGAAAGGAAATGAACTAGCTATAAAGGAACTACCAAAACAAAAAACTCCTGGTCCTGATGTATTCTCAAGAGAATTCTATCAAATTTTTAAAGAACAATTAATACCAGGACTTCACAAATTATTCCAAAAAATTGAGAAAGCACCTCGCTAGAATTCTTATGAGACAAATATAGTCCTGATACCTAATCTAGGCAAAGTAAAACATAAGAAAAACTATACTCCACTATCACTAATGAATTTTGACTTGAAAATAAATAAAGTCCTGTCAAACTACAGTGATTTATCCAAGAAATCATTCATTATGAACAAGTGGGATTTATACCAAGGATATGATGATGGTTCAACATTATTAAAAACTGAAACATCCCATCAAAATGATCTCAATAAATACAGAAAAAGTCTTTAACAAAATACAGCACTCTTTTATGCTAAAAATCTTATAAGATTTCAGCATAGACCTATCTAAAATCAAAAGCAAGCATTGTATGCCATGGACATATACTAGAACCTTTCCTAATAAATAAAAGAGTGAAGCAAGGATGTGAAGCTCTTACCTGATTCAAGTCTTTAAATGCTAGCAACAGCATTAAGGCAAGAGAAAGGAAGTAAATGCCTAAAGAAAGATAAAGAGGAGATGAAACTATTCCAATTTGCTAAAAATGTGATGGCATACTTAGGCAGTCACCAAAAATATTAAATGAAACAACTGCTTCAGGAAAGTTGCAAGCTACAAAATAAACCCTCAAAAATTAACAGGAATTCTGTATATTACCAAAAAGCAAAAATAGAAGGGAAATCACATTCCTAATAACTTCAAAATGTATAAAATATCTGAGGATTAACCTACCAAAGCACACAAAAGACATGTATAAATTCAATTATGAGGTGTTCCTTAAAGAAATAAAGAACAACTTAAATAGCTGGAGGAATATTCAGTACTCATGGTTAGACCACACCAATTTAATAAAAATGACAATATTTCCAAAGTTAATTTACACTTTTAATGTTACACCAATCATATTACCAAGAGGATGGCTGATAGAACTTCATAAAATTCTAACAAAATTCCTTTGGAAAAGTA
The DNA here is from genome assembly GCF_028583685.1 of Petaurus breviceps papuanus. Taxonomy (NCBI): domain Eukaryota; kingdom Metazoa; phylum Chordata; class Mammalia; order Diprotodontia; family Petauridae; genus Petaurus; species Petaurus breviceps. Next base: position 12,962,188 of record NW_027187342.1, on the reverse strand, counting down.
AAAGATCTAGCCTATTAAGGGAAATGATTAAAAGAATTAGGTGTGAAAGTAAAATAGCACTTCCAGCCCTCAAACTATATTATAAAGCAACAGTCATCAAAATCATGTGGTATTGGCTAAGAAAATACAGAGATAAATCAATGGAACAGACTAGACAAAGAATCAGAAGTAATAAAACTCAATAGCACAGAGTTTGATAAAGTGAAAAACATAAATTACTGAGTTAAAACATTTTTTTTTTTTAAGCAATCGGGGTTAAGTAACTTGCTCAAGGTTACACGGCCAGTTATTTCTGGGTGTGGTGCTGAGTGCCTGAGCCCGGGATTCAATCTCCAGGTCATCCCAACACTGGAGCCGGAACTCTTACTCGCTGAGCCACCTGGCCTCCCCTTAAAACATTCTTTTTTTAATAAAAACTGCTGGGAAAACTGGAAAGCAGTTTGGCAGAAACTGGGCTTAGACCAAAACTTTACTCCATATTCCATAATACATTCTAACTGAATATGTGATCTTAAAATTAATGACCAGACTACAAAAAAATTATAAGAGTAGCAGATCATATACTCCTCAAAGTTATGGGTAGGAGATGTATTCTTAACCAAATGAGATAGAAGTAATTATAAAACTTTGATTACAAGAAACAGAAAAACTTCCACACAGATAAAATGTACCTAAGATAAGAAAAGAAGTGGTTGAATGTACTTGTATCAAACTTCTCTGGTAAGGATTTAGTTTCCAAGATCTATAAAAAATTAATATATTCCCCAACAAATAAGTGGTCTAAGGATACGAACAAACAGTTCTCAAAGAATTAATTGCAAAGTATTCACAAACACATGAAAGAATTTTCCAAATTACTAACAAGGGATTATATTGACAATGCAATACCCTTAGCAGATGCTATGAATATGGAGATGTATTTCCAGGGTTAAATCACAGAATATAACAAATTCTCAACCTAAACACGAAACCAAGATATTTATTCAGATACCAGAAAGCCAATTGGACCATGGTAACAAAGAAGTTTATATATATATATATATATATATATATATATATCACCAATCCAGGGAGCATTGACATCCCTAAGCCTTCCCTCTGTTAGGCCTCCCCACAAATGAACTGCCCTAGGCAAAATTTCTCCCTCTCTCATTCAGCTAGCTGCTCTGCCTCAGCTTTGCCTCACTCTCTCTTCCTGCTCTACCTATTCAGCAAGCTCCTCCCAACATGGGCTCCATCTGACTCAAGCTGTGGGCTGGGCCAAAGCTCAAAGCAGGTCACATGGGCCTATTAAGGGGCAGGGAAGATTTTCAAATTCCCTTAACATTACAGGGATGTAAATCAAAACAGTCCTGAAGTTTTACCTCACAATCTGAAAATTGACAAAAATGACCAAAAAATACTACTCAATGTTGGAGGGGTGGTGGAATGATAAATACATTAGTGCTGATACAGAATAATAAATGTTCATGGTACAACTATGGTACTATTTGGTAAAGCAATTTGGAATTATGTAAAATTATTATTGCCCCTACCTTATCAATGTGAAAATTGTATCTTAAAAAAGTGAAGGGATTTAACCATGCCTAAAAACTGAAACTTGAACCCAGATCTCTGATTCTGTCCAGTGTTCTTGCCACTAGACTATTGCGCTGAAGATCAAAATACAGTAAATAACAGATTAAACAAAGGAATTGAAGCATAGGAACTTAGACACAAATCATAGTTTCATAGGATTTAGAGATAGAGAGCACATGACAGATCATCTACCAACTTCATTTTACAGATGAGGAAACCAGAATCCTGAGAAGATGCAATCTATACAAACTACCCCACAGTAGTTCTCCTGATTCCTAGTCCAGTATCCTTTCACTATCAACAAATGCAGATTGAATATTTACTATATATAAAATATCATAATAAACACTATGATGGAGCACACAAAAAAGTTTAAGAAATTATTCCCACTATCACAAGTTTATAGTCTATTGGGGAGACAATACTAATGGAATAGGAATTTGAAAACTAACTAGTATTCTGGGATTTATAGTTCAGAGGGACAAACCATTTACTTGATCCTTGAAAGCAATTTGTGTTATTGTGATCTTTGAACTGGAAGAAGGATTTGAGTCACTCCTGGAAGCTAAACTGAGGCAAAGAAGAGAGAAATGAAGGTGGGCCAAACTACTGGCCAGATATTAAGAAGATTTAGTTCTGTGCTCTAATTTAAATTTTGTATCTTTCCAGCCAACCCTTTGCTTATTTATATTTGACCAAAATTAAGAAAGAAGGAGTGTTTTAGTAAAATAAAATAAGTCAGCCAAATATAGTACTGTGCCTATTACTGGGCAAACTATGAGGGAACACCAGGGGAATAGTGAACCTTTTAGAACTTTTCTTCAGTTCTTGAAGAAGTGACTGAAACCAGAGCTTTATTCCAAGCCCTCTGTTTTGGGATGCCTGCAAAGACCCAATACTTGTCATGATGAAGTTGTTTTAGTTTCTCCTTCCCCTGTGCCACTGATTCTTTCTTGGGTCATTCCATTTTGTTCCCTCTCAATCTGATCTCTCACAGTCTGCCTGGATCTTTTTGTAAAGCTTCTGGGCCTGACTCTTGTACCTTCTGGCTCAAAGATCATGATAGTCCAAACTACTTTAAGGGCTGTAAGGGAGTACTAGCCCCTCTAAACCACAAATTCAAGGACAGTGTTCAGTTCTAAAATCCTTCATACACATAAGAAGATAACTAGCCACACAAGGTGATATGTAACAAATACCCACTTAACCTGTGTTGGAAGGGACACTGACAAACTGGAACAAATGAGAATCAAACAATGGAAACAATTCTGAACATGGAGGCAAAAAAATAAATTTGAATCTTGGTTCTTCCCTTATTGGGGACATTACCTGGCCTTTCTGAGCCTTAGCTCTTCATAGGTGTGTAATGAGGGAGTGATGAATGACAGCAAAATCCTGGGAGTATGTACAGAGGACCCACATGGAGGTTCCTGAGCCTGCTTCTGGACCATACTCTGCACTTAAGTGTGTGTACAAATTCCATGACTGTTTCCAACCAGTTAACTCCATACCTTTTTGAACAGCTTGTATATACAAACTCCCATGGGGGAGAGGAAAAGGGGTGACACCCTTTCTCCTCCCTGGCTGTCTTTGACTGAAGAGGACTAACTACTGTGAGCTCTCTGTGAGAGAGGGGTCTTAGACCCTTCACCCAATCATTAAGAAGCTATGAGTTGGGGTGGCCAGGTGGTACAGTGAGTAAGAGCGCCGCCCTGGAGTCAGGAGACCCAGGATTGGCTCCAGCCTCAGATACTTAACACCCACACAAAATAACTGGCTGTGTAACCTTGAGCAAGTTACTTAACCCCAATTTCTTAAAAAAAAAAAAAAGCTATGAGTACAGGCTGTGGCTGTAGCTTCTGCTTCTCTTTTATCTATTCCTTCCTACCGTGTTTCCCCGATAATAAGACACTGTCTTATTATTTTTTTTTGGACAGAAAAACACCAGAGGGCTTATTTTCAGGGGAGGGCTTATTTTAATGAACATTGACAGCAATTTTAATAAACAGGTAAATGTGAACAAAAAAATGTACCTTTATTCAATAAGCAAATCACTGGGGAAGAACAGGATGACGCGCTCACTGCTGCAGCTGTGATTGGATGCAGCTCGGAGCGCGGCGTGTGTTTCACCCGGGGGGGGGGGACGGTGCATACAAAGGGTACCGTAATGTAGCATGTAGCGCAGGGGATCACCTTCACTACAGTAGCAATCTCAATAGGGCTTATTTTCGGGGGAGGGCTTATTTTAGAGGAATCTTACACAGTAAGGGGAGGGCTTATTTTCGGGATAGGTCTTATTATCGGGGAAACACGGTACTGTTAGATGGAGTACTAGAGATAGCTTCAGCCATATGAGCTTCAAGAATTCAAAAGCACTAGCTGCCAATGGTCCAGGAACTAGAATCTATACCAGAGTTGCCAGCAGCCAAGCTAATAAACAAGTGTTTGAAGTAATGTAGCAGTGGGTTGACAGTAGCCAAAACATTGTATCCTGATGAAGCAAGAGAGCCACTGTTACAGGAGCTAGGACATATTCAGAAATGAACTTGGTAGAGTGAATACTTTGCAGTAACCACTGTGGGATTGAAACTACTCTCTCCAAAGACCAACATGATTGTGAGAAGAGTGTGCCCCCTGGTGTTGGGGAGAATACTTTGTAACTTCTGTTTTTTCTAAATCTCAAAAATTATCACTTTGTAAAAGTTAATTGATATTGTTAATTGGTTAACTGATAGGGTACAAATCACTGGATCGATCAGTAATACAAGGAGATATTAACTAACTAATGATTGATATTGGGGATAACATATTGGAATTGGGGTTAGAGCTGATGACATTAGATACTCCTAAGCCATCAGTGGTACCCCAAGAATCCTGAGAGTGAGATGTAGCTAGCTAGACTTGAATCATCAATGTAAATGAAAGTTGGAATAAAATCTTCAGGGTTTATAAGGGTTGCATATAAAATTAAGTAGTAAGCATCCTAGCATACACAGGATGGTTGCTAGCACAGGTACTTTGATTTGCTTATCTTTTTTCTTTTCTTTCTTTTGTCTTTTTGGAGGGGGGAAGGCAGGACATTTGGGGTTAAATAACCTGTCTAAGGTCACAACAGCTAGTGTTAAGTGTCTGGGGCCGGATTTGAACTCAGGTCCTCCTGACTCCAGGGCCAGTGTTCTTTTCACTGTGCCACCTAGCTGCCCCTGAACTGCTTTTCTAAAGGAAAGCAACTCAAAAGGGGTTGACAGTTTTAGTTTAATCAAACATATATCACTTACCTAGTTTAGGGGGGGGGAAAGTCAGAACTCTGAACTTTAGAGAAAATAAAACAGAAGTTACAAGCAGACAAAAAGTACAGAGAGAGAAAATAACAATTCAACAGACCAACAGACAAGGCTTCTAGCTGTCTGACCATTACATACATACATTGTTAGTTACCAGAGAGAGAAGCACCAACATCTGGGTTTTCAAAGCGGGGGGAAGGGGGGGAAGGGGGCTCAATAGCTACCCAGAGTCTCATCTGACCAAATCACACAACTCTTCCCATAAGTGAGCCCCAAAGCAAAACCTCACCCTGTGGTGTATATATATATATATATATATATATATATATATATATATATATCCTTCTCCAGGGTCAGAAGACAGCACAACCTTCATGATCCATTGCCTGCTTACAAAGTAATGAGGTGTGGGCCTTCCTGAAAAACAAGCCTCTCCTAAGCAAGCTTCTCTTGTTGGGCTGCAAGTGAAACCCATTAAGGGGCAGGGAAGATCTTCAAATTCCCTTACAAGGGGTTGGACTGTTGTTGTCTTTCATTCTAGAAAAGGACCATGACATCAAGAAGGTGATGAATTTGCAAGTGAATTTGATTTAAGTGAGGGAGAGCTGTGCAAAGTCACCAGTCTCACTTTCTCCTACAAAGCTATCTGAGTCCAGTGCAAGATATAGATCAGGATGACTAGAGATGGCCCCTGGGGGTTGGACTAGAATATGATCTTTAAAGTACTTCTTTACTCTTTATACTTCTTTATATTCTTTATTCTTTATACAATCCAAAAGAAAACCACCAAAATGGCAGGGAAACTTGAAACCACATCCAATTAAGGTTTAGTTGAAGGGACTAGGTATGTTTAACCTAAAGAAAAAGATCAATGTTAATCCCATAGAGACCAAAGAAATGGCAAAAGGGTTCACATACAAAAAATAATTATAGCAGCAAACAACTGAAAACTAAGGGGATGCCCACCAATTGGAGAATGACAGAACAAATTATGCCATATAAACAAAATGAAATTCTCTTGCAACATAAGTAATGAAGAAGGTGATAATTTGGGGGAAACCTGGGAAGGCTTGTATGAATTGATATAAATTTAAGTGAGCAGAATCAGGAGAATAACTTATACAATAGCATTGTGAAGAAAAACAATCCTGAAAGACTTAAGAATTCTGATCAATGAAATGAACAGATAATTCCAGGGAACTAATGATTAAATATTTTTTCCACTTTGTGACAGAGAGGCACAGGATTTGAGTTACAGAATGAGACATGCAGGTCTAGACATGGCAAATGTGTGGATTTGTTTTGCTTGAATATGATTGTTTATTACAGAGATTGTGAGTTTCCTTTTACTTTGGGATGGGGATTTGGAGGGGAAAAGGAAGAACTGATAAGGTTGCCAACATTATCAAAGAAAAGAAGGACATTGTAAAATGCTCAGAAAAGATGAAAGAAGTTCAGAAGAATACAAACACAAACAGAACAGCTTTGAAAGTAACATATTAAATTCTGTCAATGCTTTTTTTAAAAAGCAAGTTATACATAATAAAGGTTCATGATTTAACTATTTCTTTGCAAATGGAAATTTTTTGGTGTTCAAATTCAGAAAAATTTTTTCAAAAATAATTCATGGGGACACAATTGTTTACTTCCAAATATACAAAGTACTGTCATATAGATGAATGATTATAAATAATCTGCTTGGCTAAAAAGGGCAAAAATAGAACTAATGGGTGAAAAGTATAGGGAGAATAATTTCAGATCAGTATAAAGAATGACTTCCTAACTACTAGGAAAAGTTAAAAGAAAGAAAAGACTATTTCGGAAGGTAGTGAAGATCCCCCTGTCACTAGAAGTGTACAAATAAAGACTAGATGAATACTTGCCAGAGTTATCATACAGGTCTTTCATGCTTGAGATAGGAGTTGATCTGAGGAGAATAACCTCTGGAATCATCCAGTCCTCCATAGAGAGATGTAATGCTATCTTCCTAAGATGGTATCTCCAGCTTAACATGTCCAAAACAAAACTCATTATCTTTTCCCCAAACTCCCTTCTATTTTGAACTTACTTAGTCACCCAGATTTGTAAGTGATTGATAAGACTGAAAATATCCCAAAATTTGACCAACCAAAAAACTACTATTTATTTCTAATGATTCAACTGGGCACAAACAATGCTGGCAAAAGAAAGAAATACTCTAAAAAGCATAACTAAGGACTACAAGTACTTATAGATTATGTGTTGTTCAATCATTTTTCAGTTGTATCTGATTCTTAGTGACCCATTTGGAGTTTTCTTGGCAAAGATACTGGAGTGATTTGCCATTTCCTTTACCAGTTCATTTTATAGATAAGAAAACTGAGAATTTGTTTCCAGCAAGAAACTTTTCTTGGTGTTTTCATCACTGCTGCCATTCAAAGATAAAGGCTATGAGAAAGGTTTGTTTAGGAAGCAAATAACTGGTTAAGAAGATGGTTTCTCAGTTTGAATTTCTGAACCACAGCATAAAATAAAGGAATGATGAACTCTTGGTCAAGGATAGAGTACATTGAATAAGAGCTGATAAGAATATATTTTCTTGGACTCTTGCCAATCAAATCCGATAGACCTTGAACTAAAAAAGGAAAGGAGAAGAAGAAAACTGCTTTTGTATGCCTACCAAACCAGGTACCATAAAGAGTAAATATTGTGTGGGAAGAAAAATAGCAGTAAAGACACACAGAAATTCACAAGATATCAAATCCAAGAAAGGAACCAGAAATATAATGTATGGTTTCAAATGTATATAAAAGTACAAAGCAAGGTGAACTAAAGACCCTAACTCAAGGAGGTAAATTTGACTTCATAGATCCCACTCTGACGTTGTATGATAGTACCTGTGACTGAAATACAGATCATCGGATTAGGTTACATATAACCTGGACAAAAAGCAGTAACATATGAGGAACTCAGGTAACACCACAAGCATGTAGGCATGATATAGAAGTGCAGAAGGCCTGCAGTTTTCTGGTTATTTGCTGGAGCTTTTGGCCAATAGCAGAGCAGCTAATAATTTCCTACCTTACTTTCATGTTCATTTCAGTCCTTTAAAAAGTTGAAGAAGCAAGAGACACTGCTGTTCTGTACATTCTCACTTATGAAAAATAGGATATTGTAGCAGAAATGGTGAGAACCTTGGGTCGCATTTGAGGACTTCATCTTGGAATCTGTAAGGACAACCAGGAGTAGTCTGACATAAACCCAAGTTTTATGGAGAACAGATTTTAGAGTGTTCAAAGAAGGCTTAGGTAGGATTCCATGATCCTAACCATCCTTCTGTAAAATTTTACAGAATAAGCCATTCCAGGCAGGATGACAAGATCTCAGGAATTAAATTCTGAAGATACAAAAAAAAGAGTAATTCCAATGAGGAAAATGGGTGGTTTAAGGTCTCCAATTTTTTTGGTCATGCATCTCTATTAGTAAAAAAAAAATCTGGGGTGGCTAGGTGGTACAGTGAATAGAGCACTGGCCCTGGAGTCAGGAATACCTGAGCTCAAATCCAGCCTCACACACTTAACACAAAAACTAGCCATGTGACCTTGGGCAAGTCATTTAACCCCAATTGTCCTCCAAAGAGAAAAAAAAATTTTTGAGCATGAACTCCACAATATAAGTACTTATAGATTATGTGTTGTTCAATCATTTTTCAGTTGTATCTGATTCTTAGTGACCCATTTGGAGTTTTCTTGGCAAAGATACTGGAGTGATTTGCCATTTCCTTTATCAGTTCATTTTATAGATAAGAAAACTGAGGCAAACAAGGTTAAGTGACTCACCCAGGGTCACATAACTAGTAAGTTTATGAGGCTGGATTTGAACTCATAAAGAAGAGTCTTCCTGACTCCAGGCCCAGCACTCTATCGACTGTGCCACTACCTGCCCTACAAATTATGTACATAGGATTAAGTACAGTTAATTTTGATATTTGGTTGTCAGTCAGGAAATAAATATTTATTTAGTGCTCAATGTGTGCCAGTGTCTGTGCTAAACTCTGGGAATACAAATACAAGCCAAAAAGAAAGACAGGGTCAGCTAGGTGGCACAGTGAATAGAGCACTGGCCCTGGAGTCAGGAGGACCTGAGTTCAAGTCTGGCCTCAGACACTTAACACAAAAGCTAGCCATGTGACCTTGGGCAAGTCACTTAACCCCAATTGCCCTACCTTCCCCCCTCCAAAAAGCAAGCAAATAAATAAATAAAATATCAAATAAGAAAGACAGTCCCTGCCCTCAAGGTTATGTTCTAATGAGGTGAGGGGAAGCAGTGGTACCAGGCTGGGGCATGATTCCTAATTCCAGAAAATGGCTAATCTGGGGTTCTTTCTATAAAAACTCAACAATGGGAGAAGGAACCTACATGAGCAGAGTCAGGAGGCAGATGAGGTATGGTGGTTAAGTAGAGAGAATGGGGGATGTTACAGCTGAAAAAAAAAATTCCAGAAAGTTATATAGCTCCAAATGAGAGAAGTGCTATATTTCTATACTTACTAACTCAGGACAGTCACTTTTCAATCCTTTTCACCAGTTATGCAAAAGTTTGGTTTCATTTGGTTTGGTTTTAATTGAAATTCAGTTTCTAAGTTTTCACCTTCTTTGGTTATTGTTGTGTTGCTTCAGTTGTGTCTGACTCTTCATGACACCATTTGGGGATTTCTTGGCAAAGATAGTGGAGTGGTTTGCCATTTCCTTCTCCAGTTCATTTTACAGATAAAGAAACTAAGGCAAACAGGAATAAGTCTCTTGCCCAGGGTCACACAGCTAGTAAGTGTCTGAGGCTGGATTTGAACTCAGGTCTTCCTGACTCCAGGTCCACCACTCTACTGCACCACCTAGCTGTCCACATCATCTCTGATATCAACCAGTTATTCTTGAAGACTAATCAAAAGGTGTTACATTTTTATACTTTTAACAAATGCTTTCAAAACCCACTGAAAAACTTCATTTGGAAGATTTGTTAACAGCATAGAAAATCCTGTTTCCAAGTTTTTAAGTGTGCAGATTTGAAAGCTTTTATGGGTGACATTAAAATGAGAACAGTCAACCCTGGAGGGGTCACTGATAGGCACACACACTAATATATTGGTTTTTGTTTGTTTGTTTTTGCTTTTTGGAGGGCAATTGGGGTTAAGTGACTTACCCAAGGTCACATGGCTAGTTTTTTGTGTGTTAAATGTCTGAGGCCGGATTTGAACTCAGGTCTTCCTGACTCCAGAGCCAGTGCTCTATTCGCTGTGTCACCTAGCCACCCCACACTAATACATTGTTGGCAGTACTGTGAATTGATCCAACCATTCCAGAAATTTGGAATCATGTTAAGACAGTGTCTAAACTGCCTTTGATGCATAGATTTCACTGCTAGGTATGTAACCCAAGGAAGTTAAAAGACAGAAGAAATGTCCTATACTAAAATTTTTATAGCAACTCTTTAAAAAAAATTTTTTTTACTATTAGAGCTAAGACTGAAATGAAGATCTTTCCTACTACAACAGACTGCTTCTCATGGGATAGTGGATGGAGCAGATGATGGAAAAATTTTAATTGGTCACAAACTACTGAAGAAAGGCCATCTGTGATGGGAGGAGAGGAGACTGGAGAATTTCCCCCTTTTCTCCCAATCTCACCCTTCTCCAGTGCAAAGGTAAAGTACTCCTTCAATATAGCACTGCTTTCCTCTGCAAACCCTGTTCTATAAGCCCAAAAATGCTTTTGATAGAGTTAAAGCACAAGAGACTAGGAGTTTTGCATATTAAACCTCTTCATCCAACTGCTACTGTTGTAAAGCTACATAGCCTCCCTTTACCACATTTTCCTCTACCACTTTTAGAGGTATGTAATAAACGTGAATGACTCAAAGTCACGGGAACTGTTAGCTGCTGGTACTCTAGCAGCACTATTTTGTAGTAGCAAGAACAAGGAAACAAAGCAAGTGGTCATCATTTGAGGAATGACCAAACAGATTGTGCTACATAAATGTGATGGAATATATTACTCTGCAGTACGAAAGGAATATGAATAAATACGGGGAGGCATAGGAAGACATACATATTCATGTGAAAGTGAGTAAACAAAATCATGAAAGTAATATTTACAATGGTACTAACATAAGAGAAAAGAATAATATCACAACTGAATGCTGAAAAATTACAATAATCAAGCTTGTCCCTGAAAAAGTATGAGTCAGCTAGTGCAGTGGAAAGTTTGAAATTTTGAGTCAGGAATACCTAAGTTCAAATCCTAGTCAAGTCATTTAACTGGTCTCAGACTGATTCTGAAAAATCAGGATAATAGCCCCTACTAATTTATTTACAAACTATTGTGATGATAAAATGAGATGTCATGAATTATTTTGAAAATTTTAAACTGCTATGAAAATTATGTGAGAATGAACCCCTTCCCTTCTTTGTAGAAGTAGATGACTACAGATATGGAACACTATGTTAGTCTTGATTGATGTTTTTGTTTTTTAGTGTATTGCATATGTCATATCTTTTTTTCCATATATGTATCTTATTCTTCCTGTTGGCTTATTTCATAAATTAAAGGATCAAGCTAAGTTTGTAGACATTGAAACAAAATAGATCAGTCTTTTAAATATTGAAAAATTCAAATGGATTTTTTTATCTCATTGATTTGAAATTTTCCTCCCATTATAAATCAATCAACATTTATTAATTACTTACTATGTGCCAGGCACTATGCTAGACACTGGATATATGGACAAAAACAAAACAGTCTGTATCCTCAAGTAGTTTACATTGGGTTAGGGAAAGAAACTCATACATAGATTAGTAAATCCTAAATATATACAAAATAAATATAAAATCATTTCAGGAAGGACATAAGCTGGGGGAATCAGAAAAGGCTTCATGTCAAAGGTAATCCTTGGACTGAATCTTGAAGAAAACAAGATATTATAAGAGACAAGTTGAGGAGGAAGTGCCTTCCAGAATTGAGGGACAGTCAGTGCAAATGTACAGGAAATACAAATTATCAGGTGCAAGAGGATAAGTCTGGGTAGATGACTGAGTGTAAGAAATGGAATAATACACAATAAGACTGAAAGGCTAGGCTGGGGCCAGGTGGTGATGATCATTAAGTGCCAATCAGAGTGGTTGATAGGTGACTCTGGAATCAGAGAGAAGCCACTAGAATATGCTAAATAGCAGAGTGACAGAGTCAGTCTGTATTTTGGAAAATCATAGCTTTGGTAGCCATGTGGAAGATAGATTGGAGGGGAGAGAGACTTGAGGCAGGGAGATGGATTTGGAAACTATTAGAATAGTGTATGGGAGAAGAGATGAAGGCCTCAGTTCGGTTGGTGGTTATTGTAGCACCAATGAAATATCTACAGCGCCCATGATCACAATAAAGACTGTGACTATAAATATTGCATGACAATCACTCTCAAAATATACCAAACTGTCCACATAGAGGACAGAACTGAAGCATTTATTTAGACACCAGAAAACCAAATCCCAAACCAGTAAACTGATTCCATCATAGTTCCAAAGATATTCAGAAGCCATACTAACACTGAGAGCCACAGCATCCTTAAGCCTTCCCACAAACTAATACAAGATCAATATTTACTCACAAATCTTTCTCTCTCCTTCCCTGAGCACCTCTCTCTCCCACCATCTCTCTGGTTCTGCCTCCTAGCTTCCTGTGGGCTCTGCTTCCCTTCAGCAAACTCCTCCCACCACAGGCTCCATGTGACTACATTCAGCCTATTAGGGGGCAGAGTTTATCTTTACAGCAGGGAAGCTTCCTGTGGGCTCTGCTGAACTCTTCAGCAAATCCCTTCCATCACAGGCTCCATGTGATTACATTCAGCCTGTTAGGGGCAGGTCAAAAGCATTTCAAAGCAGGGGAGGTCTTCAAACTCCCCCCTAGGTCTATTAAGGGGCAGGGAATATCTTCAAATTCCCATTCCCATTACAGTTATGTGAGCAGAAAGAAACACATTTGAGAGGTGTTGCAGAGGTAGAAATGACAGGATGAGGGGGAAAGAGGGCTCAAGGATAAACTCAAAGCGACCTAGGTTTATATAGGAAGTTTGGAAAAGGGTTGAGTTTGGAGGGAGAGATCATAGGATCATAGATTTAGAGCTAGAAGGAACCTTAGGAAGCATCTAGTTCAATTTTACAGATGAAAAAGCAGGTATGAAGCAGAGGGGTGAAGTTTAAACAAAGGTCTTCCTGACTCTTAAGTCCAACACTATCTACTATTTCTGGCAGTCTTCACTAAGAAAGAAGAAATAAAGAAAGAGTTTTTTTTAATGAAATTAAAATTCTGAAGGAGAGAATTGGAAGGAGAATAAATAGTTTAGAAGAGGAAATTAAGTACCTTGCCTAAGAAATGGGATCCCTGAAAATTAGAATAGACCAAACAGAAGTCAATGACTCTATGAGACAGCAAGAATAGAACAAAATCAAAAGATAAAAAAAAAATACATGATGTAAGATATCTGATAACTAACTTGGAAAACAAGTAAAGAGTTAATTTAAGAGTCATTGCACTTCTTTAAAATCATGATAAAAAATGAAGCCTGAGCATTATGTTGTGAGAAATCACAAATTAAAACTGCTTAGGTCAATTAGAACCAAAGGACTAAGTCAAGATAGAAAGAATCCATGGATCACTTCCTGAAAGAAACTCTAAAAGGAAACTTCCCAGGAATGTCATAGCCTAAATCCAGAGCTTCTGCATCAAAGAAAAAATACTTCAGACATCCAGCAAGAAGCATGTCAAATACAAATGAACTACAGTCAAGAATGCTCAAGAACCAATAGCTTCTTCCATAAAGCAGAGATTTTGGCATAACATAGTGTCTGTCTTTTCTAACATTTCTGACAAAAAGACCAGAGTCAAATGGAAATTTTGAAATTCAGACACAAGAATACAGAGGAACCCAGAAAGGAAACATATTTGAGCAAGTGCAAGGATTTATTGCTAAAATTCTAATAGGAAAAGAAGAAAGGAGAGTCCCTTCTGAATATTAATTTCTTCAATAGGTATTAAGGGAAAAACAGAGATCCTGGGAGTAGATTGATTTTCTTCTTAGGGTTTGAAGAGAGAAAAGAGAAGGAAGGATTAAAGGACCATACTACTACTATATAAAGGAGGAAGAAGGAAGTTGAACTTGCTATCTCTTAGAGTTGGGGGGTGAATATGTACAATGGCAGATGAGGCATAGTTGTGAAGTGTTTGGTGATAAGTGAAAGGAACAATTGGAGTTGTATTAGAGATGATACCATGACTAGTTTTTCTGATTGGTTGTTCAGGTACCCCTATGAATCATCTCACAGGCCACTGGGAGAACACAGCTCCCACTTTGGAGACTACTGATCTAGACAAACAACCCATCATACTAGTTTATAGATACACATATATGTCTATCTGTCTATCTGTCTGTCTGTCTATCTATATGTCAGTGTCAAAATCTTTATATAAAAAACTATCTGGGCTTTAAATGAGTAGGACATTGAATTAGATTATATTTATTAAATCATGCAGTAATATCACCAAATTAGCTAGGGCAGCTGAGTGTCACAGTCGGGAGAGTGGTGGTTCAGGAAGACCTGAATTCAAATCCAGTCTCAGACACTGACTAGTTGTGTGCCCCTGGGCAAGTCACTTAACCCTGTTTGCCTCTATTTCCTCATCTGTAAAATGAGCTGGAGAAGGAAATGGCAAATCACTTTGACAAATCTTTGCCAAGAAAACCCCCAAATGGGATCACAAAGAGTTGGACACAACTGAACAACAACAAAATTTCCTGTGCTCCAGCAATACCCCTTCTCAGCATACCCCAGAGAGATCAAAGAAAGAACAATACATGTACAAAATATTTACAATAGCTCTTTTTGTAGTTGAGAACTGGAAAATAAAGGGGGACCCCATCAATTGGGAAATGGGTGAACAAATTATGATGTCTGAATAAAATAGAATACTATCATACCACAGGAAATGAAGAAGTCAGTTTCAGAAAAACCTGGGAACACTTGTATGAACTGATGAGTGAAATTAACAGAATTAGAAGAATAATTTACACAATAAAACTGTATAATTAAAAAAAAAACAACTCTGAAAGGCTTGAGAATTCTAATGGTTAATGCAATAAACAGATACAACTCCAGGGGACTGATGATGAACCATGCTCCCCGTTTCCTTACAGAGAAGTGCAGGATATAGTCAAGATAGATATAGAAGGAGGTAAGCAGGTATTTTTGTTTTTGTTTTTTTAACATGACCAGTGCTAGAATTTGTTTTGTTTGACTGTTCACATCTATTACAAGGGTTTTGATTGTTTTCTTTTTTTTTGTTTAGTTTTGCTTTTTGGAGGACAATTGGGATTAAGTGACTTCCCCAAGGTCACATGGCTAGTTTGGTTTTTGTGTGTGTGTTAAGTATCTGAGGCTGGATTTGAACTCAGGTCCTCCTGACTCCAGGGCTAGCTCTCTATTCACTGAGCCACCTAGTCACCCCTATTGTTTTCTTTTTTAAAATTTTTTTTTATTTAGTTAGTTTTGGTTTTTAACATTCCCTTCTATAAGATTTTGAGTTCTAAATTTTCTCCCTCTCCCTCCCCTCTCCCCTTGCCAAGACAGAATCCAATCTGATATAGGCTATACATATGCATTCATGTTAAACATTTTCACATTAGTCATGTTGTAAAGAAGAATTAGAACCAATGGCAGAAAGCACAATAAAGAAGAAGTGGGAGAGAGAGAAAGAGAGAGAGAGAGAGAAAGCAAATAGTATGCTTCAATCTGCATTCACACTCTGTAGTTCTTTTTCTGGATGTGGATAGAACTCTCCAAAAGACTCATGATGGAAAATGCTATCCACATCCAGAAAAAGAACTATGGAGTCTGAATGCAGATCGAAGCATACTATTTGCTCTCTTTGTTGTTGTTGTTGTTTCATCTTGATTTTTTTGTCAATGTGAGGGAGGGGAGAAGGGAGAGAAATGCTTGTCAGTTAAAAAGTTAAAATAAGGGAAGCCAGGTGGCTCAGTGAGTAAGATCACCGGCTCCAGTGTTGGGATGACCTGGGGATCAAATCCGGGCTCAGATACTTAGCACCCCACCCAGAAATAACTGGCTGTGTAACCTTGAGCAAGTTACTTAACCCCGATTGCTTAAAAAAAAAAGTTAAAATAATTTTTTATAGAAAGAAATTGACTTAAATTTTGGACTTGTTAAATATAAGAAATATCAGAGACATCTGGTGGGGTTTTAATTTTTTTCTGAACTTAAATATCAAATAAAATGGATATTTCCATATATATAATGGATGAGAAAAAGAATCATACATGAAACTGCAGGTATCGATTGTGTACAACTTATTTTTCTTTCTAAGTACAAAATGAGTTCAATTTGTAGATTTTAAAGCTATCCTATTTGACTCTTCTGTAAAGCCAAGCACAAACAGCTTTCCAAAAGACTGCTGCTGTGAACAGCTTGAAGGTTCTGATTACATAGTATAGTGAACTCTCTATTTATTCAGCAGTAAACTAAAGCAAAACATTCACAGAAACCAAAGTAGAACATTCACAATGTTATAACAAAACAAGTTATCACTAAAGTGGCCACATAGTTTTCACCAAAGTGGTCATATAGTTTTAAACAAAAGATAACATTCAGTAAGTCCCTTAACTCAATCATCCTTAAGAAAGAGCAAGCCTCCTTAAGGGACACAAAATACAGAGGTTAAAATTCTCCACCCCCTGGGTCACAGTAAATGATGATCTTCTCAGTCAGCATTAAGTACCCTAGAAGAGGTCTTTTAATCTTGACTCAAGGCTGGCCCCCAAATTCCATGGTTTCTCTTCCATGGGTCCAGCTCGCTGGATCTACCCAACTGTCACTTGGATTCACAGGCAGGCAGCTCTCACCTCCTCGTCCAGTTTCTCATCCAGTTCCTGTTCCATGTTGAAGCTCACAGTGTCCATTCCATCTCAATTCCTTCACAGTTCCTGTCTCTGGGGAGACAAAGCTTAACAGAGCCACAATAACAATCATGCACATTGCTAGCACCATCATCAATTCACTATCTGCCTGTGAAATCAACAGAGACCCACAAACAAGGTCCAAGAGGTCAACACAAATCATCGACATAGAAATCAGCACAGACCCACAAACAAGGTCCAAGAGGTCAACACAAATCATCAACATAGAAATCAACACAGACCCACAAACAAGGTCTCAGAGGTCAATACAAATCACCAGTAAAGTCCCAGGACCTCTGAAACCCTCCTCCAGGACTTCTGTAAACAGACAACCAGAAAGTCCTCTTTTAGGGCTTCAATTAAGGTGCCAGGGCTTCTGTACAAAGTATCACAAACAAAAATCAACACATACAGAACAGACATAGAGTGCCAGGATACCACAAGTTTTCTCCTCCACTCTGCCACCACAAGAGTTCTCTTCTCAGTTCTGCTCTTTCCCAGCTTGGGCTTCTACTTATATATGGTTATTAGCTTCTCCCTGTTCTGTCCTTTCCTGTTGCATCTGCAACAGGGGTTCACAAGTCATGGGGTTCACAAGTTCCACTTCTTAACAAAGACTCAAGGCTTAAAAGAAACTTGAACTGAAACAAGGTGCTAAGTACTTCTTTGCTTGCCATTACCATCTTCTTCCTGGCTTTCTGTTCTCTGCAGTAAAAAAAAAAAAAAAGAGTCTCAATAAACTTCTTTTCCCTTTTTTTTTAAATTTGCCATCCTCTCCTATCCCTCTCTCCCCAAACTGGAAAAAAAAGAAAAACAAAGCCCTTGTAACAAAGATACAAATTCCCAGATTGGTTGTGTATGAATATACATATTTTATTATGCATTTTGAGTTCATTATCTCTCTGTCAAGAGATGGGTAGCGTGCTTCATCTTTAGGCCTCTAGAATTATAGTTGGCAATTTTATTGATCATAGTTTTCAAGCCTTTCAAAGTTTTTTTTCTTTATAATTTTATTACTACTGTATAAATTATTCTACTGGTTCTTCTCACTTTACCAGTTAACATAGGTCTTTCCAGTTTTCTCTGAAATTGTTCATTTCGTAATTTTTCATAGCAGAGGTGTGAGATCCTGGCCACACACAATTGGCAACACAAGGGCTCTAGAACCAAATTAAAATGCAATTGAGAAATATTTAAATTTAATACAAATACAATAAAACATAAAATAATGTTAATAAGTGGTTTTTCTAAGTCAATATACAATTACAGGCATCTTTATGCAAGGTTTAGTGGCTCACATTTCTATTTGAGTTTGACACCAATGTCTTAGACAATATGCTTTCCATTCCTTAATGGGTGATTAAGTAGAAGTATAGCAGATATGGCCAGTTAGGATTTTTTCTTTCTTAACTATGTTTGTTTGTTGCAAAGGGAGACTTTTAGAGGAAGAATAATTGGGGGTAGAGTAGTAATAAAAATACCAAAAAGAAAAGAAATGACTTTCAAAAAAATTTTTTTGAATGCACAGAAGAGAATAGAAGGATGTTGGGAGAGAAACAAATAAACTGAACAGCTTTGAAAATAATTCATTGAGGCCAAGATGGTGGAGCAGAAGCACGACCCTCCCGTGGCTCCGGCTTCCACCCTCCCCAATCCATGTAAAAAGGGTTCTCTAAACAAATTTTGGAGCTGCAGAACCCACAAAATGACACAGAGAAGCTAACCTCCCGCTGAGAACAGCCCAGCAGGCCAGCAGGAATCGGCCAACGCAACGCTCTGGGAGCCGAGCCCAGCACCACGCCAAGGCTTTAGCCCCAGGGCGGGCCTGACCAGCCGCCGGCCAGAGGGACTCCAGATCAGCAGCAGCTGTGGCTGTTTCCAGATTTATCAACACATACATGCGAAGGACAAGGTGAGAGGCCAGTGCAGTCTGGACTTTGGGACCAGTAAGTGGGAGTGCGTGGCTTTTACCCCCAGAGCGAGAAACCACTGAGACGCCAGCACAGCCTGCCAGCGCCACGTGGTGGCTTCAGCTCCTGGCCTGCAGAGTGTAGGGGGACCAAGCACCAGTCTGAGGGGTAATCACTCTTGCTTTAACCTGCTTGGATCTGGACTGCAGTCTAGGGTGGAGGTCCTGGGGTGTGTCCAGCTTGCCAGAGCGTGTGGAGACCTCAGAGAGGGCACCCATCTAATACCTCCAGCAGCTGAGAAAACCCCAGCGTTTGGGACGAAAACTCCCCTGTCTGGTGGCAGAGTCCTACTGTGGCAAAAAGCCCAAAAGTCAAATCATTGAGTGGCAAAATGAGCAGGCAAAGGAAACAAAACAGACAGAAGATTCCAACGTTACACTCCTATTTTGGGGACAAGAAGGAGCAAGGCATGGAACAGGAGGAAAACAGTGAAGTCAAAACTCCTGCACCAAAAGCTTCAAAGGAAAATACAAGCTGGTTACAGGCCATAGAGGACCTTAAGAAGCAGATAAGAGAAGTGGAGGAAAAATTGGGAAGAGAAATGAGAACAATGCAAGAAAATTATGAAATGAGAGTCAACAGCCTGACTGAAGAAAATAATACCTTAAAAAACAGACTGACTCAAATGGCAAAGGAGGCTCAAAAAGGCAATGAGGAGAAGAATGCCTTAAAAAGTCAAATTTGCCAGATGGAAAAAGAATCTCAAAAGCTCACTGAGGAGAATCATTGCTTCAGAATTAGATTGGAGCAAATGGAAGCTAATGACTTTATGAGAAATCAAGATGCTGTTAAACAGATCCAAACAAATGAAAGAATAGAAGGCAATGTGAAATATCTCATGGGAAAAACCACTGACCTGGAAAATAGATCCAGGAGAGATAATTTAAAAATTATTGGACTGCCTGAGAGCCATGACCAAAGTAAGAGCCTGGAAAGCATCCTCCAGGAAGTTCTCAAAGAAAACTGCCCTGATGTTTTAGAACCAGAGGGCAAAATAGAGGTTGAAAGAATCCACCGATCACCTCCTGAAAAAGATCCCAAAAAGAAAACTCCTAGGAATATTATAGCCAGGTTCCGGAATTCCCAGATTAAGGAGAGAATATTACAAGCAGCCAGGAAGAAACAATTTGAATATTGTGGAAACACAATCAGGATAACCCAGGATCTGGCAGCTTCTACACTGAGGGATCGAAGGGCTTGGAATGTGATATTCCGGAGGTCAAGGGAGCTGGGATTAAAACCAAGAGTCACCTACCCAGCAAAACTGAGTATCATGTTTCAGGGGAAAATATGGTCATTCAGTGGAATACAGGACTTTCAAGCATTCTTGCTGAACAAACCAGATTTGAATAGAAAATTTGACATTCAGATACAAGAAGCAAGAAAAGCACGAGAAGGTAAAGAGGGAAAAGAAATCATAAGGAACTTATCAAAGTTGAACTATTTTTTTTTTAAAGCAATTGGGGTTGAGTGGCTTGCTCGGGGTTGCACGGCCAGTTGTTGTTTCTGGGTGTGGTGCTGAGTGTCTGGGCCCGGATTTGATCCGGGTCGTCCCGGCACTGGAGCTGGTGCTCTTGCTCGCTGAGCCACCTGGCCAAAGTTGAACTATTAACAATCCTACATGGAAAAACAATAATTGTAACTTATGAAACTCTTCTCAGTAGTTGAAGGGATTAGAAATATATATATATGTCTTTATATGAGGGTATGCAGGCATATGAATACATATGTGAATGTGTGTATATATGTTTACAGGTATACATAGATAGAGGGCACGGGACCAATTTAACAGGAAGGGATGATACTTAAAAGGTGAAATTAAGAGGTGAGAGGAATATAATGAGAGGAGATGGGGAGAGACAGAGTGGGGCAAACTATCTCATACAGAAGAGGCAAGAGAAAATGGTTACAATGGAGGGGAAGAATAGGAAGGCAAAAGGGAATGGGTCAACTTTATTCCTATTGAATCTGGCTTGAGGAGGGAGGGAAATACACACTAAATAGAGGATCTCACCCTCCAGGAGAATAGAGGGGAAGGGGATGTGAGGGGGGATGACGGAAGGGAGGGCAGGCTAGGGGGGAGGGAAGTTGGAAGCACCCACTTGTGAAAAGGGACAGGATCAAAGTAGAGAATAGAACAAGTGGGAGGTGGGATAGGAGGGAGGGAAATATAGTCAGTCTTTTACAATACATCTACCGTGTTTCCCCGATAATAAGACACTGTCTTATTATTTTTTTTTTGGACAGAAAAACACCAGAGGGCTTATTTTCAGGGGAGGGCTTATTTTAATGAACATTGACAGCAATTTTAATAAACAGGTAAATGTGAACAAAAAAAGTACCTTTATTCAATAAGCAAATCACTGGGGAAGAACAGGATGACGCGCTCACTGCTGCAGCTCTGATTGGATGCAGCTAGGAGCGCGGCGTGCGTTTCACCCGGGTTGGGGGGACGGTGCATACAGATGGTACCGTAATGTAGCATGTAGCTCAGGGGATCACCTTCACTACAGTAGCAATCTCAATAGGGCTTATTTTTGGGGGAGGGCTGTAAGGGTTATGGGATTTAAAGATCTTCCATGCCCCATGGACGTGCTGACATAGCAGAGCAAGAGAAAGCGGAAAGCGAGAGAAAGTGAAAGCCGAGCTAGCGGTCCTGCGGTTTGCTGACGTAGCAGGAAGGGGAGGAGCAAGAGAAAGCGGAAAGCGAGAGAAAGTGAAAGCCGAGCTAACGGTCCTGCGGTTGGCGGTTGGCGGCGGTTGTGGTTGCGGTTGCGGCAGCAGCAGAGGCAGCGGCAGCGCGAAGTCTTTTTTTTTTTTTTTTTTTTGAGTTAGGACTGCTAAGGCTTTTCTGCTAAGGCCTCCTGCTGAGGACTGCCAGGGGCCGGAGCTGCTGGGAGCCCGCTTCCAGGACGCTGGGTGGTTGCTGTGAGTGGGGAGAGGAGGACCTTTGCCTGAGGTAGCCTGTTCTGTTTTAAAGGCTTGAAAATGTGGGTGCTTTCTACTTTATCTACCTGTGCCAATGTCATAACTACTCTGATGGCTTTCACTTTCTGGTTTTGGGACTCAGTCTTTTGCTATCTTAATAAACTTTCTAGTTTATTTCCCCAAATGGCAAACCTGATGTATTTTGTGATGGATAATTATATCAGCATATTTGTAATCTCTATAGGCATTGTGAATATGGCATTGCTGATACATTTGGCGACGAGGATGGGATCACAAAATGTCAGGCCTCTATTTGGAAGCAGTGGGGCTTTAGAGGGAGAAATGGCTATTCCAGGATGGGAGGATTTGCCTTATTCCTCTCTAGCCAGAGAATGGGCTAAAAGCACAGGGCCCTGTGAAAACTGGGAACCAAGGCTAAAAGAGGGAGAACCTGGGGATTTAGAAAGATGTTTGAAAGCAATACCCATAGAACCAGGCAAAGAACTGGCAGGAGTGTGCAGGAGAGGCTGGGTGCTGCTAACAAGTTATCGCCTTATGTGTAAAAGTAGGGATAAGCTGTTGAAGTAAAGAGCTAGGATGGCTAGGGAGTCAGCTGGTTTGCCTGAAGATTCTTCTGTGTCACAGCACTCAGAGGAGCAAACTGGAGGGACTCATGTGGTCCAGGAGCAAGCTACTGTTCATGTAGCTAAAAGGAAGCAAAAAACGAGCAGAAGGAATGTGCATGCAGCTTTTGTACAGGCTGGGCAGAGTTGCCCTCACAGCTTCCAGGAGAATGTGTGTGAGGAGAATGGAACAAGGTTAGATGAGGAGTCTCCTAATGTAGAAGCTCTCCCCATACGAAGAAGAAGGCAGGAGAACCACCGAGGCAAAACAGAGTCCAGGGAGGTAATTGAGGATTTCACTCAACAGGAGATCACTGATATATTGAGTAGATTACCCAAAGAATGGGGGAGTCTTTAGTGTCTTGGATAGAAAGAATCACTGATGAAGGCACAGGAGGAATAATACTGGACAATGAGGACTGTTTAAAATTCATAAGTATCAGTCAGAATCCTTTTGTACAACAGGCTTTTAGGGATCACCATATGCAAGGAGGAAATAACAAAACTAATCTTCTAGCTTTAGCTGCAGAAGGTTGCAAAAAGCAATATCCAACTGAATCTATGTGGCCTAGGGGAGACAGACCCTGGTACTCACTTAGAGACTGTATGAGAAAACTAAAGGAGGAGGTAATGAAAACTGCTATCCTGATTGGAGATGCAAATGCATATTATGATACCCCCCTAGGAGTTCCTCATAGAAATATCATAGTGAAGACAGCTCCTCCTGCATATAAGCACCTAATTCTGACTCTGTTAATTGGAGAAATAGGGCACCCTCTTTCAGAGGTGCTGGATAAGATTTCACAATTAAGCGATTTAGGGGAATGGGAAAAAGACAAATTGCCTCGAGAGAGAAGAGTAAACAGCCAGAGGATTCAGAGACAAAATAGACCTACAAGAAGGGAACTGTTCACTGCTCTATTAAGAGCTGGGGTGGACTTTAGAAGAATAGATGGTATTCCAACTGAAGAGCTGCATAAGCTGTACCAAGAAAAGGTACTTAGCATTAGAATGAACAGGGAAGCAGGAACCACCCCCGCAGGTATTTCTGAATCTGAATCTTTGTATCCAAGTTTGCCCCACCTTCAGGGGGAATAGGAGATAGGCCA
Source organism: Petaurus breviceps papuanus (assembly GCF_028583685.1). Taxonomy (NCBI): domain Eukaryota; kingdom Metazoa; phylum Chordata; class Mammalia; order Diprotodontia; family Petauridae; genus Petaurus; species Petaurus breviceps. Next base: position 12,938,702 of record NW_027187342.1, on the reverse strand, counting down.
AGCCCCAGCCCAGATAAAAGAAATATGCAGAAGAGATTGCAGACCCCATATTGGTTTAACAATATATTGGAAGAATGGATCAACTACTGTGACTAGGGCACTGATTGATACTGGGGCTGAGGCCACACTTATCTATGGAAACCCTGATAAGTTTAAACATGGAACTCCTATTACCATCACAGGTCTAGGAGACACTGAAATATCAGCCAGACAGGTTAAAATAACAATGAAAATTGGGCAGTTACCTAAGAAGGAATATGCTGTGGTTGTTGTACCCATTCCTGAATACATCATTGGAATAGATGTATTGAGAGGCATGACTCTGAATTTACCTGAAGGAAGATACCAATTTGCTGTGAGGAAGATAGGAATTAATACAGTTTTAGTAGGAAAACTAAAAATGGACCCAATCACTTTACCTGAACCTTCTGAAGTAATTACTTTAAAACAGTATCGTGTGCCAGGTGGGAAAGATGAAATTACCACTACTATAAAGGAATATGTTGAAGCAGGAGTGTTAGTCCCTACAACCACAAGATGGAATAATCCCGTCTGGCCAGTAAGAAAATCAGATGGAACGTGGAGAATGACTGTGGATTATAGACAGTTGAATAAGGTGACTCCTTCTTTGTATGCTGCTGTTCCAGATACCATCACCTTAATAGAAAGGATCCAGAAATATGATGGGACTTGGTATGCAGTTATTGACTTGACAAATGCCTTCTTCACCATCCCAATAGACTCTAAACAATGGGACCACTTCGCTTTCACTTGGCAGGGTAGACAATATACTTTTACTCGCTTGCCACAAGGGTACATACATAGCCCCACTATTTGTCACAGGATTGTGGCTGAACAGTTGGATGAATTAAAGCTACCTGGTGTACAGCTTACCCACTACATTGATGATATCATGATACAGGGAAAAGATGCGAAAGTAGTGGAAAGGAGTTTGACCCTTCTAATTGAGCATATGAAAAGTAAAGGGTGGGAAATTAACCCTGCAAAGGTTCAAGGACCAGCTCAGAATGTGAAGTTTTTGGGTATACAATGGAACAAGGGGCTAAGGGAGATTCTTCCTCGAGCCCGACAAAAGATTCAGGATTTTCTTACCCCTACCAATAAGAAGGAGGCCCAAAAGTTCATAGGATTGTTTGGATACTGGAGGCACCACATTCCACATTTGGGACAGATTTTAAAACCTTTATATAGAGTCACACGGAAGAAATATGAATTTGATTGGGGACTTGAGCAGAGTAAAGCTTTTGAAGAAGCCAAGGCTGCCATACAATTGGTCCTAGATTTGTGGCCCATGCAAAATGGTCCAGTGGAATTGCAAGTGACTGTACAAGATGATTATGCAAACTGGAGCTTATGGCAAAAACAACAAAGCCGAAATGTGCCTTTGGGATTTTGGTGTAGGAAACTCCCTTCATCTGGAGTCCAGTACACACCTTTTGAAAAGCAGTTGTTAGCTGCATATTGGGCTTTGGTGGAGACTGAACAACTGACTGTGGGCCATGAAGTGATATTAAGACCTGGAATCCCAATTATGACCTGGGTAATGAGTACCCCAGCTTCTCACAGAATTGGACATGCCCAAGAGGCTAGTATAATCAAATGGAAGTGGTATATTCAAAATAGAGCGAAAACAGGCAAAAGCGGAGTCTCTGCTCTGCATGAATCTATAGCAAACATAGAAATTGAGAGGAATGACACACCCCCTGAGCCAAAGCAACAGTTGGTACAGTCCACTGTAAAACGGAATGAGGGATATGATGTATTAACTGAGGAACAAAAGAGACATGCATGGTTTACTGATGGGACAGCAAAATATTTGGGGCAAAAAAGACATTGGAAAGCAGTGGCCTATAACCCATGTACTAGAAGGACTTTGGAAAGTACTGGGATAGGTGCAAGTAGCCAATATGCTGAACTTATGGCAGTATATCAAGCCATCAAAATAGAACAAGGAGGACAGTGTCATATGTTCACTGATTCATGGGCGGTAGCTAATGGGTTAGCTACATGGATGCCCATGTGGAAAAATGAAAATTGGGAAATTCATGGTAAACAAGTCTGGGGCAAAGAATTATGGGAAGATATCTGGAACATGTCTTTGGTCACTGACTTGTCAGTTTTTCATGTAGATGCTCACGTGGCCCCCACCACACCAGAACGTGAGTACAATGCTCATGCTGATCGACTGGCAAAGATTGCTACTGAACGTATTGTTCCTACTTTGACAACAACTGATGATCCGGTATTAGCAAAATGGGTCCACCAAACAGCAGGCCATTTGGGGGTCCAGGCCACACACCAGTGGGCACAAGATCGAGGTATTAGTATCTCTCATTCACTGTTAAAACAGATAGCAGAAGAATGTCATATATGTCAATTGGAAAAGGAGCGAACTGTTCCTCGGGTAGTAACTGGAGAGATAGCAAGAGGAAAAGTCCCAGCCCAAATCTGGCAAATAGATTATATTGGTCCACTACCACTGGATAAAGGATGCAGATTTATATGTACTTGTGTTGATACCTATTCAGGTGTACTAGTAGCTTGTCCTTATAAGAATGCAACCCAGAAAAACACTTGTAAAACCCTAGATCTCATAAGTCTATATTATGGAACCCCAATGTAGATTCAAAGTGACAATGGGTCACATTTCAAAGGCAATGAAATGAAGTATTGTATACTAAACAATATAGAATGGATATATCATATTCCATATTATCCAGAAGCATCTGGGTTAATTGAAAGAATGAATGGATTACTGAAAGAACAGTTGAGGAAGTTAACTTCCAATAATTCATATCAACATTGGAAGGATAATTTGTTCATGGCTTTGCGTAATTTGAATAATAGACCATTGGGAGGAAGTACACCTCTAGCCAGAATGATGACCCCCAATCTGCAAATTAGAAAACAACAAACACACAAGATCCCAAATATTGAGCATTGGACCTTGAGGCCAGATGTCCCAGCACCGTACCCAGGACCACCTGGTTCGGTGGGGTATGATTTACATTGTTTAGAGGACTTTTGGTTGGACAGGAAAGAAGTAAGAAAAATTTTCACTGGGATATGCATAAGAATCCCTAAAAATCACTTTGGACAGATTTTACCCAAATCAGGATTAGCAGCTCAAGGAATACCTGTATTGGCTGGAGTAATAGATTCCAATTATCAAGGAGAAATTGTTGTAACATTCCAGAATTTAGGTGAAGGGCCCATACAGATTCACAAGAATGATAGGATAGTTCAAGTGATTATCGTTCCTTGTAAAACAATGCCACTTGTAAAAACTGACCCTCCTTCCAAAATAACTGTCACAGGAACTGAAGGATTTGGTCCTACTGATAGAATAAAATCAGGAGCTAAAGTATGGGTAAAACGGAAGCCAGATGATGTTCCAAAGGCTGCAGAGATTATAGCATATGGGAAGGATAACACTGTAACTATTGTTTATTCTGGAGAAGATGATTACAAAATTGTACCCTTAAGTCATTTATTCTACCGTGAGTGAGGCTACAATAGTCTGGTTATTGTCTCTTTGCTTCTTCTTGATTTTTTGTTTGTTCACCTTGTTTGTTAGATTTGTTTCCACAGGCTTGGTACCCTCCATCTGTAGATGCCTGATGGCTTAAGCTGGATGTCACCCCCTGTCTGCAACTGTGATGTGTCACCCTTGGACCTGGTATCAAGCATATTAAGAACTGACCTCTCAAATGGGACCCCTTAGGACAGGGACAGTTCTACATCCGATTTCAGCAGCAAGTAGCCATAGAAGAAGAGATCTTCACCCCTTACCACAAGATTTTGGGGCCCCATTTGTTCAGGGTGGGGGGAATGATGGGGAGCTTGTGCTCAAGCCCCACCCTAAAATATGGTTTTCTGTGTTTATTGTGTGCTATTCTTGTTATATTGTTGTGAAATTTTGTTGACACCAGTTATTCCTACTGTATTTTTGCCAAGTAAGGGACATGAAAGATCTTGGGGCCGAATGTAAGGGTTATGGGATTTAAAGATCTTCCATGCCCCATTTGACATGCTGACGTAGCAGGAAGGAGCGGAGCAAGAGAAAGTGAAAGCCAGAGAAAGCGAAAGCCAAGCTAGCGTTCCTGCGGTGGCTGGCGGTGGTGGCGACAGTGGCGGCAGCAGCAGAGGCAGCGGCAGCGCGAAGCCCTTTTTGAGTTAGGACTGCTAAAGACTTTCTGCTAAGGACTCCTGCTGAGGACTGCCAGGGGCTGGAGCTGCTGGGAGCGCGCTTCCAGGACGCTGGGTGGTTGCTGTGCGTGGGGAGAGGAGGACCTTTGCCTGAGGTAGCCTGTTCTGTTTTAAAGGCTTGAAAATGTGGGTGCTTCCTACTTTATCTACCTGTGCCAATGTCATAACTACTCTGATGGCTTTCACTTTCTGGTTTTGGGACTCAGTCTTTTGGTATCTTAATAAATTTTCTAGTTTATTTCCCCATATGGCAAGCATGACGTATTTTGTGATGGATAATTATATCAGCATATTTGTAATCTCTATAGACATTGTGAATATGGCGTTGCTGATACATATATGCAAATGTTAATTTCACATTACATGATGATAACCCTGAGGACAGTTGGATGTCTTTTTGAGGCAACACAAGATAGACCATAGTTTATTCTCTCCCAAGATAACTAATTGCACTTGAATTCTTTTCTTTAACACAGAACAGAAAATATAGATGATATTAACATCACTAAGTAATAGACATGTCCTTGTTTCACAAATCCTTATATCGTTGCCTAATTATTCCTATATGATTGTGAGACATTGAAACACCTTAACTTATGCAGGAATATATAACTAGTAATAGGCAGCTGGCAAGCCCAAGTACTCATCTACTTAGTTGTTTAGGATATATCAAGAACTATAATTCAAGGCCAAATAGCTCAGATCTTATACACTTGTATCTTATTATAGTAACTCAGACGTGCTCTAGGCTTAGTCCAGAAGATAAAGATTTAATATTGTGTTCATATCTTCTACTGAGCACCTGCCATGATTATAGAAATTTGCCATGAAAAAATAGGGACATAGCAGTAGTGGGGGGAAATGCTCACCTGTCTTTATGTCAGTTCCAGATAAGAGTCACATAGGTAGACATTTGTATTGAGGGAATGTCAGAGCCAGGTTTAGAGTCAACCAGGTGGGAAAACTTCCTATTCAAGAGGAAATGTCACTGGGGAAATCAAGTCAGGAGAGTTCTACCTCATTCCTTGCCCAAAGTTGCTCTCCCACCCTTCCCAAGAGACAGAATTCCACCTGCATTTCCCAGATGTCACCCCCATAGGGCTGCTGGCATTATGGATCATTGGCTCAACAGCATTTCTTGATGATCAAACCTGGAATCAGACTCAAAACAGTATCAATTATTATCTCATAAGATTTTTTTTTTTGCTTTTTTGGAGGGACCAGGGCAGGGCAATTGGGGTTAAGTGACTTGCCCAAGGTCACACGGCTAGTAAGTGTTTAAGTGTCTGAAGTCACATTTGAACTGAGGTCCTCCTAATCTCCTAAGAAACCTTAAACAGCAAGTTCCAATAATCGTAACTTTGGGTGGAGCCATTTATTAAGGCTCACATGTCATTGAGAACAGGTACTGTAAATTAAATCCCTAAGACTGAAACCTGTTAAAACTAGGTTGACTCAAATTGTGAGAAACACGCTGTGGGGATCACAGGACTTCCCAGTAGGGTCAGGGAGTGAGCCAGGAGTTTCTGCTATCCATTGCTTCCCTGGGAGCCCTTAGGAAGACCCACATGATATACCCCTTAAAATGGCAAATCCCTTCTCACTGAAAGAACTCGGAAACAGAGTGTGCAGAGGAAGGTGTTTTTTATGCTTCTGGTAAGGAAGCAGGTGTGGTGCTCACTAGGGACACACACACTGATGCAGAAGTAGGAGTGAGGTTATACAGTTCTGTCCTTCCTGGTAGACATAGGGTTAGTCAAATTCCTCAAGTTATTTCCCTGCATTCCCTCTATATATGCAGATTATAGCATATTACATAGGCATGGTAGTGAGGATACTGGAGACCTGACCTAGTCTGACATTTTCTAAGGTCAGAGCTGTTTGCCACACCCCCACCTTTCTAGTTCCCTCTGGCCATTGTTATAGTTCCAGGAAGACCAGGGTTTTAGTAAATTAAGATAAATGAGAGTTTCCCCACAGCTCTTGATTATCTTCCAATACCTTTTGTGGGAGCAAAACAAGATACCATTATACCCCCTCTTACAACTCAGGATATGACTTCAATATATAGTTTTTCAGGTATAACTTAATAAATTTTATAATCATAAATCACAAAGCATATATAAAGCTATAAGATAAACTCTGAAAAATGGTGCTAATCACAAATAATTATCATTTTTATGTACTAGTAAATAATTCTCAAACATATTTATATCAGTCTTTTAACAATTAAATTTATATAATATAAAGAATTAATTGTATTTCCTCATTACCACCTTCTTAAACTGCAAGTTGTGGCATTGTTTCATTTGCCTGACAGAAATAGGCAACCAGGAGATAGCAAAACTCCAATGGAGCTAGTGACAAGTCCAGCACCCATGAGACCTAAAAGCTTTGTCTTGGTCTAGAGTTATGTCCCACCTGACCATTGAGTTTAATGATAGCATCATCCCATGTCCAATCATCATAAGAAAAAGGAGCTGAAGAAGAGAGAGTTATAGGGAATAGTGCTAAGATTAAAATGAGACTAAAAGATTGTAACATGCTCAAAAGAGGAAACAGATTTAAGCTCCTTTGAGTCTCTATTAGCTAGAAATGATGTTGAATAACAAGAGTTAAAAGGCAGGAACATTATGAATCAGAAAATGGTACCAGTTTTATGTTGGAACAATGATTCCAAGTCCTTTTCTCTGATCTGGATGGCAATCAGAGCAAGCAGCAACACCTTGAATGGTCCTTCTCAAACAGCTGAGTCACACTAGTTGGCTAAAAGTTTTTGATGTTCACCTTGCCTCCCACATATAAATCATGGAATGATAAGTCCAAAGGACCAGCCTATGCTGCTGCTCCTGTGTCATGGATTTATGCAGCCTGGCCTGTAACTCTTGTATCTAAGAAGCAACAGAGGTATCCCTTCCTAGTAATGATAGATGGGGCAGGGTGGGGTGTGGGTGGTGGTGTCCAAAAAGCATTTGAAAAGACAATATATGTAGTTCCTCCCTTGGCCTGCTGCTCAGTAAGAACAGTGCTAGGGGGACAACATCAGGTCATTCAGATGAGTCTCAATACACAATTTGCCAATCATGATTTTAAGTTCCTTATTCATACTTCAATTTGGCCTGAACTTTGTGGATGGTAAAGTGTGTAACATTGTGGAGTTACCCCCAGACAGGAATGAATTTGGGATGAGGCAGAATCGGTGAAATGGGTTCCCTTGTTAGAGTCAGGGCATGTTGGTAGGCCAAAAGGAAAAACAAACTAATTCAAGAGTACCTTAGCAACAAATGTAGCAGTAGCATGAGAGCCAGGAAAAGCCTCTGTCTACTTGGTGAACTGGTCACTGATAATAAGGCAAATCTTATAATGTCCAGTCTTAGACATACAGATGAAATCAATTGTATATGTTCAAAAGGAATGTAAGGCAGAGGGTACCCATCATAAGCTTTGATGTGAAAAGCATGTTAATTAAATGCCTAGCAGATAAGGCAAGAGGCAGCTATGTTGGAGACACCTGGGGCAAATGCATGTCTTGAACCTTATAAATGGCAGCACTTCTCCCCTGGGCTAAGTGACATGCCTGAGTTGAGTGATGGTCACCAGCCCAGCAGCCTGGGTGCTAAGATTGGAGGGCAGAGAAGCTGCCCACACAGTGTCATAGTCCAAGACTACAGCAGTATATGTGGAGCAGATACCCTCTATCACAATAAAGGATCCATCAGTGTAGAAAACAAAGTCAAAGTCCTCTGAAGGTGTGTCAAAGGATTATCATGGGGCTTTTCAGCTACATCTACTACAGAAACACAATTATATAACACTCCTCTTGAGAATGGCAATTTTGCAGAATTAAGAACTATATAGTGTTTAAGGGTGATATTCTCCCCCAGCAAAGTCACTTCATATTTAGTGAGTCTTTGATTTGAAAAGTCCTATGTCCCATGAAGGAACAAGAAGGCCTCAACTTCATGAGGGCATTATACTATTAAAGAGAAACCCAGATCACAAGCTTTCTCCACCAAGAGGGCAATGGAAGCCACAACCCAGAGGTAGGGTATTGCCCCAGTAGCCACAACATCAAGCTGAGAAGAATAATAAGCTACTGGGGGCAGTGTGGGTCCTAATACTTGAGGTGGAATTCTAGAAGCCACTCTACTCTGTTCCTGTACAAAAAGAATAAAGGACTTACTGTAATCTCAGAATCCCAGTGTAGGTGCAGATATCACTGCTGTTTCACTTCTGATATAACTGAGAGATGCTGAGAATCCAACTGCAAATGTTCAGGAAGAGAGTTTTCAGTCGTGACACAAGAGGCACTGCTTGCAGTATCCAGCTGCTCCGAGGATGGCCCTCAGCTACCACTTGGAAAATGGAGCAGACTGTGAGGTACCACATCTCACCAGTCAGATTGGCTAAGATGACAAAACAGGAAAATGACAAATGCTGGAGAGGATGTGGGCAAATTGGAACACTAATGCATTGCTGGTGGAGTTGTGAACTGATCCAACCTTTCTGGAGAACAATCTGGAATTATGCCCAAAGGGCTATAAATAATTTCATACCCTTTAACACAGCAATACCACTCCTAGGGTTATATCCCAAAGAAATCATAGAAGTGGGAGGAAGACCCATATGTACAAAAATATTTATAGCAGCTCTTTTTGTGGTGGCAAAGAATTGGAAATTAAGGGGGTGCCCATCAATTGGGGAATGGCTGAACAAGTTGTGGTATATTCATGTTATGGAATACTATTGTTATATAAGAAATGAGGAGCAGACAGTCTTCATATTTACCTGGAGAGGCTTATACAAACTGATGCTGAGGGAGAAGAGTAGAACCAGGAGAAATTTGTACACAATTACAGATACTACGTATGTGTGATGACCAACTTTGATAGACTGGACTCTTCTCAGCAATGCAGTGATGTAAGTCAATCCCAAACGACTCATGATGGAGAGAAATGTGTACATCCAGAGAAAGAACTAGAAAGAACTGAGTTTATATCGAGATTGAAGCAAACTACCTGATCTTTTTCCTTTTCTTGTTTGGTTTTATGTCCTCTTTACCATTTTTCATTCCATCTGATACAATCCATCTTTATAACCTGACAAATGTATAATGTGAAAGTATTTACAGACCCTATACTTGACTGTGTGCCATCATGGCGAGGAGGGGAGGAAGGGGGACAGAATGCGAAACTCATGGAATTGTGGAACTGAATCTTGTAAACTAAAAGTAAACAAATTAATAAAAAAAAAAAAAAGGAGAAGAAAATGGAGCAGAGTTGTTAAATAGCTTGAATGAGCTTGGGAGAAATAGAGAAAGTCCCAGCAGCTAGAGCCAAACCCAAATACTCCACCTGTGGGAGGCACCACTGTACCTTTGACTTAGAAACTTTGTAGCATCTTTGGTGAAGCTCCAGCAATAGATGATGGCTATCTTCCTGGCTGATCTCTGTGTCTGGTGCTGCTAAGAACAGAGCATCTACATATTGAACTAGGGTGGTACCTTTAAAAGTGATGGAGGCTATCTTGCTGCAAAGTTTGAGAAACTAAGGTGGGGTTCTTCACATACCTTTGAGACTGAGTCCATGTCCACTGTGAGTGTTTCCAGGTAAAAGCAAACAAATGTTAGGAATGGATGTATAGGTATTGAAAAAAAAAAAAAAGCAAAACAGAGGTCCACCATCATGAAAAAAGTTGTTTCACAAGGGATTGAGAAAATGGTAGCAGTAGGGTTTGGTACCACTGGATGCTTAGGTATGACATACCAATTAATTGCATGTGGATCTTGAACAAAACAATAGATAGGTTTGCCATCTGCCCCTGGTGTAGGTTTTTTAACAGGGAGAATGGGAGTATTGCATGGGGAGTTGCAAAGAATAATAATGCCTTGATCTATTAATGTGTCAATTATAGGTGAAATTCCTTTAGTAAGTTCCTTGGACAAGTTATACTGGGAAATAGATGGGGGGGGAGCTCCTTTAATTTTAATAATAACCAGGACAGCAGATTTTGAAGAAGACAGAAGAGGCTGAAGAAGCCCATAGGGAATCAAGGATATCCAATGGGATTTCAAAAGTATTTCCTACTATTTCTTGAGTTCTTGGAATTAGGACTATGAACAAATGGAGGGAACCCTCTGGCAGCTGTAGGGACATAGTGCCATTGGGAGAACAGGAAATGGTAACTCTTGGTTTACATAGGAGATCATATCCCAGTAAGTTTCCAGGGGATTTGGCATGAGGTGAAATGAGGTTTTACTGTAAGAGTGCCCATTGAGATAGGCTTCCCTGAAACTCCAACCACATTTAAAGACCCAATAGAAGTACATTTAGAATCAGGTTTGCTCCCTTGAACTGATTTTTAAGCTCTCAATGTCAAATAAACTGTCATAGTAAGTGTCTCCAATTTTAAGGCTAACATGGGGTTTATTGCTTTGGGGAGAGGAATGGAATGGGATAACAGAAGCTAGGACATCAGGGTCTAGGAAAGCAAAATCTTCATCTTTAGGTTCTGCAGTTCCTTCCTCTCCCCCACATCTTCATGCATCATTGGTCTTCTGGAAGGCAAGAAAACAAACTTCTTCAAGAGTACCTTAGCAACAAATGTAGCAGTAGCATGAGAGCCAGGAAAAGCCTCTGTCTACTTGGTGAAATGGTCACCAATAATAACACAAATCTTATAACGTCCAGTCTTAGGCATACAGATGTAATCAATTGTACATGTTCAAAAGGAATGTAAGGCAGAGGGTACCCATCATAATCTTTGATGTGAAAAGCATGTTAATTATATGCCTGGCAGGTAAGGCAAGAGATAGCTATGTCTTTCAGCTTCTCAGTATTCATGGTATACCAACCCAAGCACTTCTTATGAAAATGCTTCCTGTTCTCTGGTGATAATTCACAAAGTGAGTGCAGATGATAATGATGTGCATCTCTTGGGTTGATTGGCTCTAATTCAGCATAGTGCTTAGCACTTTTACACAGTCTTTCATAAAACTGGTTAGGTTTTTCATCCTCTTCCTGCAAAGTATCCCAGCTTTTTGGTCTAATCAAACATGCTTCCATTCCTTTAAGTAAGGTTTCCCTAGCTTTTTGTAATTTGATGTAATCCTTGGAATAATTTGGTTCCCAATTAGGATCCTCTAGAGACCAAAGTTAGGCTGACCTACCTGCAGGAACTAGCCTGGTTGCTGCATCTATAATTGCTAGTCTTTTCCCAGGGGAGAGCAAAGTTTGCATCAAATCCATCACATTGCCCCAATTTGGATTGAAATCCTTAAAGACTGTTTGAAATTGAGCGACTACAGCTTCTGGATCCTCATCAAACTTAGGGGTGTCCCTTCTCCAAGTACACAAATCAGTGGGGATGAAAGGAACATGCTGCCTGAGAAAAACTACATTCCCTCTTCAGTCATAGGTGGTAACTTTTTGTAGAGGAAAAATGCCTTTAGGAAGCAGGAGGGAATAGAAAGGAAGAGAGACTGCGAAAAGGGATAGAGGAGGTGAAGGAGAAAATAAAGGCACTGAACCTGACATAGGGATTCTTTGAACTGTAGTTTTAGGAGTGGCTCCAGAATAGGAGAGCAGGTATCAGGAGGTGACTTCACCAAAGAAGCTGGTAGAGTGGGGCAATTAGATAAGGGAGAAGGAACCGAGAGAAACAAAGGAGATGAAGAGGAAGGGGTTAAGGCAGGCTGGAAGGCCCAGAGGGGAAATCAAAGAGGTTGGCAGGGTTGAAGAGTAAGGAAGGAATCAGGTAAAGCAGGTGAGAGGATGAGGGAGAAATTGAACAGATGCTATTTAGTGACTGAATTTTAGTGACCAGATGCATCAATGTACTCCAAAGGTACCAGTAGTCCAGTTGCTTAGGATTTTTGTCCCCTATAACTGACCTTAAAATATTTCAATGTCTGATAATTAAAAGAGCCATACCTGGGCCTCAATGATTCCCTAGATGAATTAGTCATTATCTTAGACCAAATGTCACAGAACTTAATTACTTGCTTTTTTGTCATGTTTAGCTCAATAGGGAGTTCTCCCTCATCCCATACTACGAGGAGTCATCCTAAGGGAGTTCCTTTAGGCACGCAATTTTTGTTATTGTTGGCTACTAATATTAATTTTTAAAAATTCTTACTCAGTTTTTTAAGATATGGTCTCTAAGAATGCCCTTATTGTTTCAGGAATTCCTCCTAAGGGATCATATGGTTCAATTGGAAATCAGCCTAGGTAGGGTAGGGTCTGGTGCTTGGGTTATGCTCTTGGGAGGCAAGGACAGGGGTCTAAACCTGGAGAATATTTCTCTTTTCCTAAATAAATTAGAGGACTAAGGCCAAAGACCACCTATTGCCATACCCTCCCCCTTCCTCCATTGATCAGTCACAAGGAGGGAAAAAAAAGCAACTTGGCTTTTATTCATGGACTTACACATATTTAAAAAATCCCTTGAAACTTCACTAATACTACTTTCAAATCTACCTATATGTTTTTTAACTTTCTTAAAATGAATGTCAAAAATGCTAATCTGAGATTCACTAGAATAATTTCAGCATTTATAAAAATGTATAATCCACAATTTAGAGGAGCTCCATTAGTTTCTATTTAGTTTACAATGTATTCCCTTTTCTGTGTTCTAGCCTGGCCATAGGTGAAACTCAGAAATACACACTCTGTGTGTGTATATGTATGCGTGTATTTACACATATATGTATATATACGCACACACATATATGTATGTGTATTTACATATATACATATAAAAGTTTTTCTCTTTTACTCTTGCACTTCAGAGTAAATAGGGCAGATATCCAAGTATATGCTTATATGAACACAGAAACCAAAAGACCAACACATTCATGAGATAGAGTCTTAGTGACTAGAAATAAAAATACTTTTCTTAATTATTTTCTCTGCTCAAGGAGACCTTTTGATTGTTTTAAAGTAATTTTAAAGTTTATTCTATCACAAATCAACAATCCAGACCTCTCTTTTGAGGCCCCATGTCCCAGAAATAATCTGTTGCATGCTGTAAGTGGCTTGGAATTGTAGACAATTCTACAAAACAGTCAAATTTCTAGGTGCTCAGAAATTGTAGCTATCTCTGTATTCTACTTATAGAGATCTCTATCAATTAGATTTATTGATGGCCTCCACTGTGAGAGTAGTCATTTCTTAACAGAAAGTTACAGCAAATAGAAAATACTTGGAGGGGCAGCTACCGTGTTTCCCCGATAATAAGACCTACCCCGAAAATAAGCCCTCCCCTTACTGTGTAAGATTCCTCTAAAATAAGCCCTCCCCTGAAAATAAGACCTATTGAGATTGCTACTGTAGTGAAGGTGATCCCCTGCGCTACACGCTACATTACGGTACCCTCTGGATGCACCGTCCCCCCCCCATGAAACGCACGCCGCGCTCCGAGCTGCATCCAATCAGAGCTGCAGCAGTGAGCGTGTCATCCTGTTCTTCCCCAGTGATTTGCTTATTGAATAAAGGTACATTTTTTTGTTCACATTTACCTGTTTATTAAAATTGCTGTCAATGTTCATTAAAATAAGCCCTCCCCTGAAAATAAGCCCTCTGGTGTTTTTCTGTCCAAAAAAATTAATAAGACAGTGTCTTATTATCGGGGAAACACGGTAGGTGGTGACCTGGAGTCAGGAGAACCTGAGCTCAAATTCAACCTCAGACACTTGACACTTACTATTTGTGTGACCCTGGGCAAGTCACTTAACCCAGATTGATTTGTAAAAAAAAGAAAAACAAACAAAAGAAAACACTTGGAAAAAAGACACAAAACAAATAGTATTCTTACCTAGAAAAGATCAAAGTTCAGGGTCGAGAAGTGTGGAGTTTTAGGTCAAAGAGAGAGTCAAAATCTCAGCTTGCAGTTTCCTAGGAAAGACCCTCTTTTCAAGTGAGAAAATTTCATTAGTGAGTGCTCAAAAAGAATGTTTCCCAGGAGACTTAAAGCCAGATCAGCCTCTTTTCCTCAGAATTCCCTTTGTGGTACCAGCTGTAGAGAGGGAAAATTCTGAGACAGAATTCGAAGTAATAAAATTAATTTATTAAATAAGTCATCCAGTAATCAATAAATTAGTAGTCAGTGATTCTCTCAGGTATCAAAGACCCCCAAAGAAGACTCTGAAACACCTTAAATCAGGTGTGTACCTTCTGACATGGAACTCCCCTGACGAGTGAAAAAGGCAACTCTGATTGCTGGAAATTTAATAAGGAGGCAGGGTAAAACCTACCAATTACTATATCATTGAAGGGGGAGATCAGCTGAGAATGTAACCTGGTCATGAGTTTTGAGTCCCCTCTAGCAAATCTGGGCACCCTGACCAGGTTCTCTCTGGTTTGGTTTCTTTTTCATGAGCTGGGTTGCCCTAAATCTAATAAAGAAGGACAGGAGCTCTTTCTCCCAGGGAGGACCTCACCCAAACTGTATCCCGTTTATTCCTTAAACAGAAATCTGGCTTGATAATTGGTTGGAGTCCTGCCCAGATGCCTTGAACCATGATTCCAGAGGACTAATGGTATAGAAAGGTGACTCAGAGTATATACAATGAGACAAGGGTGGGGTTTTTTTGTCTTAATTTGTTTGTTTACTTTCAGTTTACAAGATTCAGTTCCACATTCCCTCGTTTCAAATTTTCTCCCTCTCCCCAAAACCCCTCCCCACTGCATGCAATCAAGTATAGGATCTGCAAAGACTTTCACATTAGACATTAGTCAGTTTGTAAAGAAGGATTATAACCCATGGAATGAACAATGGGAAAGAGGAAACAAAACCAAACAAGAAAAAGAAAGAGAGCAGGTAGTTTGCTTCAATCTTCATTCAGACTCTGTAGTTCTTTCTCTGAATGTAGACATCTCTTTCCATCATGAGTCTTTTTTTTTTTTTTTTGCCTTTTGGAGGGCAATTGGGGTTAAGTAACTTGCCCAAGGTTACACGGCTAGTTTTTTTTTTTGCATGTGTGTTAAGTGTCTGAGGCCAGAACCAAACTCAGGTCTTCCCAATTCAGGGGCCAGTGCTTTACCCACTGCGCTATCATGAGACTTTTGGAGTAGGTGGTTTGTTTTTTTTTTTAATGTAGCCAATATGTACATTTGTTTCCCACAGCACAGTAATACTCTACCACAATCATATGTCACAACTTCTTCAACCATTCTCCAACTGGTGAGCATTCCCTCTATTTCCAATTCTTTGCAGCCACAAAAAGATTTTTTTTTTGTACATATAAGTCCTTTTCCTTTTCCTTTGCTCTCTTTGGGGTATAGATCTAGTAGTGGTATTGCTGAATCAAAGAGTATACACTGTTTTATAGCCCTTTGGGCCTACTTCCAAATTGTTGTTCAGAATAGTTAAACCAGTTCACTATTCTGTCAAGAGTTAATCAGTTTACCTATTTTCCCCTCACTGCCTGCCCCTAGCATTTGTCATTTCTATATTTGAGAAAGTATCTCAGAGTTGTTTTAATTTGCCTTTCTTTAATGATAGTGATTTAAAGCATTTTTTAATATGACTATAGATAGCTTTGATTTCTTTTGAAAACTGCCTGTTTATATCCTTTGACCATTTATCAAGTGGAGATGGCTCTTATTTTAAGAAATTTGACTCAGTTCTATACTCAGTATAGTAGAACCTTGGCTTACGGGTAGACTGGTTTATGTATGCTTGTATCAGCAATGCAATTTTCACAATGCCTACGGAAATTACAGATATGCGGATGAAGTTATCAGTCACAAAATATATCAGGCTTTCTATATGGGGAAATAAGCTGGAACATTTATTAAAATACCAAAAGACTGAGTCCTAAAACCAGAAAGTCAAAGCCATCAGAGTAGTTATGAAATTGGCACAGGTAGATAAAGTAGAAAGCACCCACATTCTCAAGCCTTTAAAACAGAACAGGCTACCTCAGGCAAAGGTCCTTCTCTCCCCACTCACAGCAACCACCCAGCGTCCAGGAAGCGCACTCCCAGCAGCTCTGGCCCCTGGCAGTCCTCAGCAGGAGTCCTTAGCAGAAATTCTGGCTGACTCAAAAAGGGGTTCACGCTTCTACTGCCGCTGCCTCTGCTGCTGCTGCTGCTGTCGCCGCCACTGCTAGCCACTGCAGGAACTCTAGCTTGGCTTCTGCTTCCTCTTGCTCCACCCCTTCCTGCTACGTCAGCAAGTCCAATGGGGCATGGAAGATCTTTAAATCCCATAACCCTTACAATACTTTGCTGAATGAGGAAAATTTTTTCACAAAATTTGTTTTGCAGGATGAATAAAAATTCGCAGTATGAACAACATGTTTGGACTTGAATGGCTCACGAAGGGATAACTCTCAACTAGGGCAATGCTGGGTTTTTTTGCTTTCATTTGTCAAACATATGGTATGCTGCCTATACAGCCTCATTTGGCGCTGACTCTTTGTGAAAGCAGCATTGTTTGCTCTTAACAGCACCATTATAAGTGTGTCCACATGTGTTTGTGTACAGTAGTACTTTGAGTAAAAGTGTACAGTAGTGTAATGGAAGTGCAAATTTAAAGTTCTTCCCTGCCCCTAGGCCCTTTGATAGGCTTAAGTGACTCTGAGAACCTTCCTTGATTTGAAAATGTACTCTGCCTCCTAATAGGCTGAATGTGGTCACATGGAGCCTGTGGCAGGAGGCTTGGTTTTCAGGAATGCCCACACCTTGATGCTGTGTGATTGGGCAGTGAGTCAATAAGGCTGTTACATTCTCTGACCCAGGAGAAGGCTATATAATCCCTGATGCGAGGCTTTGTTTTGGGGCTCACTTTGAGAAGTGTTCTGTGATTTGATCAGATGAGACTCTGGGAAGCCGTTGTTGAGAGCCCCGCGGCTTTGAAAAACCCAGATGTTGATTTGGTATGAATGTAATGGTTGGACAGTTTGGAAACCTGTCTGCTTGATCTGTTTCTCTGTCTTGATAATTTTGTCTGTATACTCTGAAGTTCGGGGCGCTGACCTTTTCCCCCTGAACTAGGTAAACGATATATGTTTGACTGATTAAAGTAAGCTTGTTAACCCATTTTGAGTTGCTTTCCTCTAGCAAAGCAGATCTAAGAACCTGTGTTGGCAGCCACCCTGGGGACGCTGGGGTGCTTGCTGCTACAGGTTGTGACTGTGATCCACAACGATATTTGTAACAATATCTCCAATGAAGAAGAAGATTAAAAAGGAAGGTGAAAAGAAGGAGACCATTACATTGGAAATGAAAAAAGAAATCACTGAGAAGTATGAACGTGGTGTGCCTGGGACCGACCTTTCGTGGTTTTATAACCATTCTGCATCTACAACCTGCAGAATTTTGAAGGAAGATGAAGTAAAGGCAATGGATGCAGCAAAAGGGGTCACAAGAATATCAAAGCAGTGGCCACATGTTCTAGAAAATGTTGAAAAGTTGCTTTTCAAAGTTGTGAATAAATGAGAAGCAGTTAGTAGGTGATACCATAACTGAGAACATTATCCATGAGAAGGGAAAGGCATTGCATGCTGATCTCATTTCAAAGATGCCAGGTACAAATCAGTCAGAGGAAGAAAGTTGCAAGGCCCTACTGTGTTCTTGAACATGACTTTGAGGGGTTTGTTCCTGAAAAGGACCCAGTCCTCGAAATCATGTGTTTGGGCAAGACGTTGGGATTGGAGGTGGATGCTGAAGACATTCAAGAGCTGGTGGAGAAACACAGCCAGTAGCTGACGTTGGACCGACTGATGGATCTGCGAAAGGAGCAGCAGTCAGAGGCTGAGAAGGATATCTCATCTGAGGAGGAGGTTGAGAGCTAGTAGGAATCCCTCATGTCAAATGAGATCAGGGAGGTTTATCAGATGTGGGAAAAAGTGCAAAATTTTTGTCGAAAAACATCACCCAAATAAGGCTATTGCAATGAGAGCCACAAATATTTTTAACAATAATGCAATGTCACATTTCTGTGACATTCTGAAAAAATGTAAAAAACAAGTGTGTTAGATAGGTTCCTAGTCAGAAGCGAATGTAAAAAATCAGTGAGTCAAAACATGAAAGTGATTCTAAAAAAAAGAAAAATAAGTGAAGGCAGTAGTATTAGTCTTGCTTTTAATGAAAATAGCATAAGAGAGAACACTCCCAACACTGAAATCCCCAATGTTGTCATGGAAGGAGTTTCTCCTTCCAAGCAATAACCCTTCCTCTTTCTCTTTGCTCTTGTCTCCCTCACGCCAGCCATAACTCTTCTCAAAGGTAAAAATGCAGGTTAGTTTGTTTTATTTTCAGTTTATATTGTGTATTAATCATTGCTATTGTATTTCAGGTACATTTGGGACAAAAAAAATTTACTTAAATTTATAAATAATTATTTTTATATGAATATTTTTGGGGATGTGGTACTGATCATCTGACTTCACATTATTTCCTATGGGGAAATTCGCTTTGCAACATGAACAAATCACATGATGAACAGAATCTCAGAATGAATTAAGTTCGTAAACTGAGGTTCTACTGTATTTGAGAAATGATATCTTTATCAGAAAAACTGAGAGGCTAGGTGATGAAGCGCATAGATGAATCTGGGAGACTCATCTTCCTGAGTTCAAATCTCAGACACTTACCAGCTATGTGACCCTGGGCAAGTTGCTTTATCCTGTTTGCCTCTGTTCCCTCATCTGTAAAATATGTTGGAGAAGGAAATGGTAAATCACTCCATTATCTTTGCTAAGAAAACCTTAAATGGGATCACAAAGAGTCAGACATGACTGAAAAATGGCTCAACAATGTATCAGAGAAGTTGTTGTAAATATTTTTTATTTTACCTCATTGTCTAAGGTATCTTTTAATAAAATGTAGTTTCCTGATTATTCTCTTTAATTAGGTCTATCTTTGCTTTTGTTTTGTCTGAAATCATGATTGCTATTTCTGACTGCTTGAAATATTTTCTCTTTGACCTGGAAATTATAGTGGTTCCCAAGGTGGCTGATACTACCCCCTGGAGGGAATTGGAATGATTGTTGGGGGGGGGGTAGTAGTAGATGCGATTGGGGGGGCATTAAATAAAAATAAAGGGGCAGTGGAAGCATAAGGAAAGAAGAGAAGATAACATTTTGCAAAACTGTTTGTACATGTTTCATCTGTTGTACAACAGAGTTAAAGTCTTAGTGATTACATTATTTTCCAAATAAACACATAAAATTCAAGTTATATCCAATCAGTGGTCAAGTCTGGCAACAGGTCTTAACAAGCAAGTGTGGCAGGTGAGTATACAGCAGGAATATGTGTGTGTAATGATTTGTTTACAATATGAAACTATAAATAGTTACATGACATGATATTGCATCACCAAAATTTCAATGCAGAAAACCCCCTACAAATTTACAATAAATTATTAAATTTAATATGTCGTTTAAAAAAATTGATGCAAATTAAAAAAAAACCAGTAAAGGCTTAAAGAAAGGTGATTTCCAGGGGTTCACTAATTTTTTTTAAAGGGGCCAGTAGGCCAAATAATTATGGGAACCTCTAGTATTTGGTATAATATTTCTGAGTGTTCTCATTTTGGATTCTCTTTCAGGAAGTAATCAATGGATTTTTTCCATGTCTATTTTACCTTCTGGATCTAAGATATCAAGGCAACTTTCCTTTATATTTTCTTCAAAGATGATGTTTAGGTTTTTTTCTTTGATCATGGTTTTCAGGTTATCTAATAATTCTTAAATTATCTCTCCTTGACATATTTTCCAGGTCAGTTGTTTTTCTGATGTGATATTTCATCTTTTCTTCTATTTTTAATTCCTTTGACTTTGTTTTATTATTTCTTTTTCCTCAGTTGACTCTCATTTCATAATTTTCTTGCATTGTTCTCATTTTTCTTCCTAATTTTTCCTCCATTTCTCTTATCTGCTTCTTAAGGTCCTCTATGGTCTGTAACCAGCTTGTATTTTTCTTGGAAGCTTTTGGTGCAGGGGTTCTGACTTCACTGTCTTCCTCCTGTTCCATGCTTTGATCTTTTTTGTCCCCAAAATAGGAGTCTAATGTTGGACTCTTCTGTTTGCTTTTCTTCCTTTGCCTGGTCATGTTGCCACTCAGTCACTTGACCTGGGCTTTTTGCAACAGTAGGATTCTGTCACCAGACAGGGGAGCTTCGTTCCAAATGCTGGGGTTTTTTCAGCTGCCGGAGGTATTAGTTGGGTGCCCTCTCTGAAGCCTTCACACGCTCTGGCAAGCTGGTCACACACCCCAGGACCTCCACCCTAGATCGCAATCCAGATCCAAGCAAGTTAAAGCAAGAGCGATTACTCCTCAGATTGGTTGCTTGGTCCCCCTACACTCTGCAGGCCAGGAGCTTCATGAAGTTGCCACGTGGTGGCAGCTGTGTCTCAGCCCTCAGTGGCTTCTTGCTCCGGGGGAGGGGACGGGGGGGGGCAAAAGCCGATGCACTCCCAACTACTGGGTCCCAAAGTCCACACTGCACTGACCTCTCACTTTGTCCTTAGCATCTATGTGTTGATAATTCTGGACCGCCACAGCTGCTGGTGATCTGGAGTCCCTCCAGCTGGTGGTTGGTCAGGCCCACCCTGGGGCTAAGACCTCTGGCTCCAGCGAGGCTTGGGTCGGCTCCCATAGTGCTGTGTTGGCTGATTCCTGCCTGCCTGCCGAGCTGTGCTCAGGGGGAGGTTAGCTTCTCTGTGTCATTTTGTGGGTTCTGTAGCTCCAAAGTTTGTTCAGAGTCCCCTTTTACATGAATTGGGGGAGTTGGGAGTCAGAGCTGGGCGGAGGTCCAGTTTCTACTTTGCCATCTGGACTCCTATTTTATTATTTCTTGGTGTTTCATGGAGTCATTAGCTTCCACTTACCCAATCCTAATTTTTAAGGAGTTATTTTCTTCAGTGAGATCTTTATACCTCTTTTCTCATTTTAGTCAATTCTGTTTTTTTTTAACAAGTTCTTTTCTTTTGTGAATTTGTGTACGTCCTTTTCCATTTGGCTTATTTTTCTTTTTAATGAGTTTTTTCCTTCAGTGATTTTTTGTGCCTCTTTCACTATTAGGCCAATTTTGTTTTCTAAGGTGTTATTTTATTCAGTATTTTTGGTGCCTCTTTTACAAAGCTGTCCTCTTTTCATAATTTCTTGCATCACTTTCATTTCTTTTTTTTTTTTTTTGGATGGGGGAAGGTAGGGCAATTGGGGTTAAGTGACTTCCCAAGGTCATGTGGCTAGGCTAGTTTTTGAGGCCTTTCTTTTTTGAGGCCTTTCTTTTTGTGAGGCCAGATTTTAACTCAGGTCCTCCTGACTCCAGGGCCTGTGCTCTATTCACTGAGCCACCTAGCCACCCCACACTTTCATTTCTTGTCACAATTTTTGGGTTAAGACCTAATTGGAATTTTTCTTTGTGGCTCTCTTTATAGCTATTTCTACTTGCCCTCTTCTGCTGAATATATATTTTTATTTTCCCTATCACCATAGTAGCTTTTTGTGGTCAAATTATTTTTTTGTTTTCTTCTTATTTTTTCAGCCTATTTCTTAACTTTGAACTTTATGTTACAGTTAGTATCTGCCTTCAGGGGTTAGAAAGGCCCTGTTCAAAGCTTCAGGCAGTTTCATGATATTATTTTTTTTAAATTTCTGGCTTTTTTTTTTCCTCCTTTTTGGAAGGGGGAAGGTAGGACAATTGGGGCTAAGTGACTTGCCCAAGGTCACATGGCTAGTTTTTGTGTTAAGTATCTGAAGCCAAATTTGAACTCAGGTCCTCCTGACTCCAGGGCTGGTGCTCTATTCAACTGTACCACCTAGCTGCCTCCATGATACTATTTTCAGAGCTAGTTCTGAGGGTCTGCAAGCTTTTAGTGCTTCCAAGGTGGTGTGATCCTGCAAGAGGTGTGATCATTGCTCTCTTGGTCTGTGCTTTGGTCATTAACCAGGAAGAGTCTGTGATTCTCTGTAATCATGAGCACTAACCCTCTTCTTTGTCTTGGAACTGTGACCAGGGCCCCTGTTACTTTCTGACCAATGCCTAGCACTCCTCTCTAACCTGAATCTGAAACCCAGAACTGTGTATGGGGAGTACAATCAGCACCAGCTGTACCCTGTGTAAGCAAAAGTTCCCCATAATCTCTTTCTGAGCAGTTGCCATTCAAATTTCCTGTCTTTCAAAGTTGCTGGTTTCTACAACATTGTTATTATGAAAAGTTTTCTTGATTCTGTTCACTTCACTCTGCATCATTTCATAAAAGTCATCTGAAATTTCCTTTAAATTATTCCTTTCATCATTTTTATGGCTAAGTAATACTTTATTAAATTCACATACCATAATTTCTTTAGCCATTGCACTAACTGAATAACATTCTCTTAGGTTTTTTTTTAATTTTTTTAATTTTAAGCAATTGGGGTTAAGTAACTTGCTCAAGGTTACACGGCCAGGTGTTTCTGGGTGGGTGCTAAGCGTCTGAGCCCGGGATTCGATCTCCAGGTCTTCTCAACACTGGAGCCGGTGCTCTTACTTGCTGTGCTACCTGGCCGCCCCAACATTCTCTTAGTTTTGAGGGAATTGAGGGGCTTTTTACAGCAACTGGAAGTGGGAATTGAGTGAATCACACCGAGTCCTTTTTGTTACTCAAATCTGGAGCTAACTCAGTTACTCAGTTCCTTTTCTATTCAATTATGGGTCTAATCCAAATTCTGTTTTGTGAGGAAACTTTATTCAGTTGTGGGAATTAAGAGAAACTTTGTTTCATTGTTTGAACCTAGCCTTGTATGGCTGGGAAGCTAGATCACCTCTCCCTGCTGTTTAGAGACCCAAGCACCTAGGTTATGCTGACCAGAAACCCAGTCAGATCCAAAGATTGATGCAAAGAGTTTTCTCACAGCTGTTTTATCTCAAGCAACCCATATGTCTTATTTGGAAACTGGCCCCATACAGATCAATTAGTTATTATTTCCATGTTCCTTTGATTGTGTACAGACACTTATGGGAAGTGGGGACACTTCTTTTTCTGATTTCAGGGAATTACACTTGTTCATTCTCCCTCTACCCACTTGGAAAATCCCTAATCTTTCCTATAATTAGAAATAAGATTACCTAAAGTACCCTGCTTAATTGTTTCCTTTTAATTAATTCCTTATTTGATTGTTTTCAACTTATAAAAATTGGTCTCCCCCCTGCATTCTGATTCCAGAGGAAGGCTACTGGTCCCAATTTGTCAGGAAATTTCCATGCATTGCTTAATGAATTGATAAGCTTAGAAGACTGAGCCTTTGTTTCCTCAGTCATTTCATCTTTCATCTACCACTTTCCAGGTCTTTTTTTTCTTTTTTTACTGCCATAAACATTTTTGTACATATAGATCTTTCTCATTCTTTAATCTCTGTAGGATATATGCCTAGTCATGGTATTGCTGGATCAGAAAGTATATAGAGTTTATTAGCTTTGGGGGCATACTTCCAAATTTCTTTCAGGAAGGCTAGAACTATTCAGAGCTTCACCAATAGTACATTAATATTCTTGTTTCTCCTAAGCCTTTCTAGTTATCATTTACATTTTTTGGTCATCTTTGCCAATCTGATGGGTGTAAGACAGAATTTCAAAGTTGCTTTAATTTGCACTTCTTTAATTATTAGTGATTTAGAGTATTTAAAAATATGATTGATGATAGTTTGCATCTTTCTTTTTTAAAATAGTATGTTAAATTTCTCATACTTTAACATTTTTTACTTCTTAATTTAAAATTTTTATTTTCAATTTCAAATTTCTTTCTCCCTCAACCACTGAGAAGGCAAAAAGTATGATACTCATTATTTATATGAAGTTTCCACATTAGCCACACTGAAAAAAAAAAGCAAGAATTTTTTTTCCTTTTTGGAGGGAATAAAGTGGGCAATTGGGATTAAGTGACTCGCCCAAGGTCACACAGCTAGTAAGTGTTAAGTGTCTGAGGTCAAATTTGAACTCAGGTATGCCTGACTCCAGGGCCGGTGCTCTATTCACTGTGTCACCTAGCTGCCCCTAGCAAGAAAAATTAAGAAAAAAATGCGTTTCAATCTGTACTTACAGTCCACCAATTCTCTCTCTGGAGGTGGATAGCCTTTTTCATCATGAATCCTTTGGAAATGTGATGCATCACTGTATTGATCAGAGTACCTAAGTCTTTTATACACAGTAATCATTAAAATTTTGCTGTTTCTGTATACAATGTTCTTCTAGTTCTGTTCACTTCACTTTGAACAAGTTGATATGTCTTCCCAGGTTTTTCAGAAAACATCTCCTTCATTCATTTATTCCCAGACAATAATATTCCACCAAAATCATATACCACAACTTATTCAGTTATTACCCTGTTGATGAGAACCCCCTCAGTTTCTAGTTCTTTGCTACCACAAAAAAAGCTGCTATATTTTTGTATGCATGGGCTCTTTTCCTTTTATCTTTTTGGGATACAATCCTAATAGCTGTATTGCTAGGTCAAAAGGTATGCACACTTTTATAGTTTTTTGGGCTATGACATTCTTTTAAAAAGCCAGATGTACATATATTAGAAGTTCACAATTTCATATGCAATTATCTGTTCTTTTATGTAGAAATGCTCATATTGGGGGGTATCTATTAAGTTCAGGAGAGATAGATAGATAGATAGATAGATAGATAGATAGATAGATAAATAGATAGATAGATGGATGTATAAATCAACAACGAACACTTCAAGAATAGTCAGATGATTATGCCAGTGCAATCTGTAGGGTTCTTTTAGTGGTGATGAGTGGAATGTTCCCAATTTCTCCTGATAAATGTAGCCCAAAACTCAATCATTTTGTTATTATTATTATTTTAATACGTTTTTATTGGTCTTTTAAAAAAATATCACCATAATTTCTCACAGTATCACATCCCCATTCTTTGACTCTCTTTAAGAACTATCCTTTGAAATGTTTTGCATAACTTCCTCTGTATTATGGGTGTGATACTGTTTGCCTTCTTGGTGGGTGGGGAGGGACTAAAGGAAGATAGAGTATTTAGAACTCAAAATTAAAAAAAAAAGAAAGTTAAAAATTAATAATTAAAATTTTGAAAAGAATTCTCCTTTGGCCATTTTTCTATTGGGGAATGTTTCTTGTTCTTATACAATTGATCTTTTCCTTATATAGGGTGTCCCAAGTATCTTAGTACATGTTAAAGCTTTAATAATTTAAAGCTGCATTAAGACTTTTGAGACACCTATATTTCTTGTGGGCAGCTGGATGGTGTGGTGGATAAAGTGCTGGGCCTGGATTTGGGAAGACATCTTCCTGACTTCAAATTTGGCCTCAGATACTTACTAGCTTTGTGTTCCTGGTCAAGTCACTTAACCTTGTTTGCCTCAGTTTCCTCATATGTAAAATGAGTTGGAGAAGGAAATGGCAAACCACTCTAGTATCTTTGCTAAGAAAACCTCAAACAAGGCCACAAAGAGTCAGACATGACTGAAAAACAAATATTTCTTGTATATCAGAGAAATTTGTTGCAAAAAAGTTCTTCCCTAGTCAACTGTTTACCTTCTAATTTTAACCATGTTGATTTTGTTTCTGCAAAACCTTTTCAACTATATATAAACTAAATTGTCCATTTTATTTTCTGTGATCCTGTCTGTCCTTTGCTTGGTCATGAATTCTCCCCCACCCCCACCCCCAATTCATAGTTGTTTCTCTAATTTGTTTATATGACCTTTTATATCTATCCATTTGAGGATTATTTTGGTATGTCAGATGTTGATCAAAACATTTTTATGATTATTGTTATTAGTGTGTCCTATTATATTTAATGTTTTCTTTATATTGAGTCAACCCTACATTCCTGGCACAAATCCTACCTGGCCATGGCATACAATTTTTAAAAATCATTCTTGTATTTTCTTTGTTCTAGTATTTTGTCTGATATTTTTATACTAATATTCATTATGGATATTGTTTTATAGTTTTCTTCTCTACTTGGTTTCTCTCTGATTTAGGGAGCACAGTCATATATATTTCATAGAATTTAGAAGGATCCTTTCTTTTCCTATGTTCACAAATAGTTTATATATTGGAATTAATTGCTCTTTGAACATTGATAGAATATACTTGTAAACCATCTGGTTCTGGAGTTTTTTTTCTTTGGGAATCTATGGTTTATCCAATTTTTTTGGGAGGGGGAATTGGGTTAATTCTCTATTTTTTGTTATTTTAATATGGCTATTTTTCCTAAGTATTAATCCATTCCATCTAATTAATTTTGTTAGCATATGCTTGAGCAAAATAAATTCTGATTTCATTTCATTTGTTGTGAATTCTTTTTGCTTTATGATAACGGCCATTTAGTGTTTCGATTTATCTTTTAAAAATATTAACCACTGGGGCGGCTAGGTGGTGCAGTGAATAGAGAGCAACAGCCCTGAAGTCAAGAGGACCTGAGTTCAAATCTTACCTCTGGCACTTAATACACTTACTAGCTGTGTGATTTTGGGCAAGTCACTTAACTCCAATTGCCTTCCCCCCCCACCAAAAAAATTAACTATTTATTAGATTTTTAAAGAACATTCTAGTTACATCAATTCAATGCTATTTTTTTGGGAGGGGGCAAAGCAGGGCAATTGGGATTAAGTGACTTGCTCAAAGTCACATGGGTAGTAAGTGTTAAGTGTCTGAGGCCATATTTGAACTCAGGTCCTCCTGACTCCAGGGTCAGTGCTCTATTCACTATGCCATCTAGCCATCCCAATTCAATGCTATTTTTGCTTTCAATTTTGTTTTTCTCTAATTTTTGAAATTTGTCTTAGTATTTTGTTGGGAGTTTTTTGATGTGTTGGTCTTCAAATGTTTTGGGTTGCATGCCCAATTCACTGATCTTTTCTTTCTTGTTGATGAAAGTGTTTATAGACATAAATTTTCTGCCATTAACTGAATCTCAAAGTTTTGTTATGTTGTCTCGTTGTGGCCATTGTCTCTGATTAAACTGTTGTTTCTATATGTTCTTTGACCCACTATTTCCTTAAGATTACATTACTGTGTCCCAATTAGTTTTTAATTTTGTCTTCAAAGACCCCTTTATTATTTTTATTATACTGTCTACGGTTCTTGGGCAAATTCCTTAATCTTTTGTGTTTTGTGGTTCAGTCGTTTGTCATGTCTGACCACTTAGTGACCCCATTTGGAGTTTTCTTGGTTTGCCATTTCCTTCTCCGGTTCGTTTTAGGGATGAGGAAACTGAGGCAAACGTAACTGCTGTCTGAGGTCACATTTTAATTGTTTTCTTGACTCCATACATCTGACTATACATTGTAGAGAAGGGGCTAAAAGGGACCAATGTTATCAGTAGATGATGGAGTTTCCTTATCTGGAAGCTGCCTATTCTAATGAAATTACTAGTCTCAACCTATCTAACTACACTGATTTTTTTTTTGTTTAGTATGCTTTTAAGTATGTTATTTAAATGCCTTCATTTTACTATTTCCTTGTCTGAATTATTACCCTTGCTTTTAGTTGATGTGTAGTGTAAAAATAAAAATCTTGCTTTTAATTGTTGGTTTCCATGTATTTCTTGTAAACATTGAATTCTGCTTTCTAATCTATTGTGCTATGCTCTTCACTTTTTATGTCACCTCATACCATTTGCTCTTGGTCATATGTGTAGTTCCTCCAACTTTCCCTAACACCCCCTTCTTTACAAAGGTAATGAGAATGTACTGCTTTCATTCCACTTCCTTTCTTCTGTTCCCCGAATCCAGGGCCCTGATCAGATTTTTACAAAATTTCCTTTTAATCTAACCTTCAAGCTGTATGTAGTGTTTTCCTTACACTGATGCCTGTTATTTTACCCTCATACCCCATACTCCCTTTTCTCTTTTATGCCCTTGTTGCAGTTCAGTTTTTCTATACCATGTTCTTGATTTGTGTTCAATTCTCCTCTCTATCCAGTTCAGATGAATGTGATTTTTATGTGAGACTGGCTTTTCACCCTTTCAACCAATTTGTTTTAGTTTTTTTTGGAAACCCCAATTAGGTTAGTAAATTCCAACCCCCGCCTCCCATCAATTTTCCCTTTTAATGTGGTCAAGTCAAAATAACCTCTAGACCCTGTTGTACTATTTCACTCTGTGACTTGTGTATCAAGTGTCCTGAGGGGGTATTTCCCCCATTTATTAGAATGGAAGCTTATCTTCCTAGGCTTCTCTTGACAGCTTCATTTGCATTTTAAAGAGTAGGCTTTTTTTTTTTTTTAATCAGGAATACCTGGAAATTCTTTTTTACTAAGGGTTCCTTTGGCCCTGTAAGATGATACTGTTTTGTGTAATGTTCTTGAATCTTTTATCCTCTCCTTTTGTAACATCACATTCAAACTCATTCTTTAAAATGATAGCTACCCTACTTAATGTGATCCTTACTGTGGTACCTTTTTGAACGTGGTTTTTTTCCCCCCTGTTATTTGAATTCCTTGTTTAGGCTACTTGGCAGTACTTTTTCAGTCTGAAGGTTGATTCTGTGATACTGTTTTAGGGTGTCTTTATGGAAATTACTTTGCCCTCCGGTTCTGATAGGACTAGTTTTCATTGATTTATTTTATCCATTAACTTTTGGGTTTTCAGGTACTGTGGTTTTTACATTACAGGTGCAGGGAAAATGCTAGTAGATCCCAAGTTTGTTTAAACTCCAGGACAATTTTTCAGTTTATCGTAAACTTACAAAGTATTGTGATGTGGGGAATTACTGTTTTCTGCTTGGATGGCTCCCCTCTGATCTGAACCCAGAAAAGTAAAGGTGCTTACTTTACCTGGGAACTCATTACTGGAGTAGTCTGGAAATGGGGGATAGGGATGTACTTGACTGCCCTTGGGTTTCCTGGCAAGAGAAATCTGAGGCTATGGGCTGCAGGATACAAATTCTATTATTCAAATGAGATGGATAGCTTATATTTAGCGAACTTGTGCCTAAGAATCTCTTTCCTGGGGGAAAAATTTTTTTTCTTAAAAAGCCCTATGAAACAGAAGTTGCACTGGCTTACTAATATAACCAACTTTCTAGCTAAGGCTTTTAATACCTTTATTTCTGCCTCCAGAAAAAGGGTCATATCTTATTTGAACTAAATAGTCCTTTTGAGTAACAAAATCCTTACCTACTGAAATGTTACTTTTAAAGATGGCTATACCCTTGTTAAGACAATTATCTGTACTAGTTCATTAGTGTGTAAAAGTAGGCAGCGTATTTTAACAATTATAGCAGTGATTTGCACATAATGTACATTTAATGTTTGTTATTGGATGCCATTTCCAGATAGTATTAAAAGCAGAGGCTTCCACTTAGTAAACCATCAGATTATCAGACCTATTAGGCAGCATTTATGTACTTTTTTGTTCCCCAATGTTCTTAATAATGTCATTTTCTAAGTATATCAGTGGCTTTTATTGTAACAAAGTACTTTTGCAAAAACACGCCATGTTTGTTTAGAACCTGCCCTGACAATGTATATCGACTATCAATGAAGACACTGCTCCTAAATCCTTATGGAAAACACGAGACTTTCTAATATATCACTAACATAGATTCAGTTAGGTTAATTCAAAGTCTGAGCTGTCTTACCCTGACAATCGGAACCAAATTATTAGCCTGAGTACCCAACCATGCTTGCTTATATATTTTTATTCACATTTGCACAATAAAGTGTTGATATACTTAAGATCATTACTCCTCTTCCTTGGGCATTTCTAGAATAACACCCCTAATCATGAATAATTTTTTAAAAAATTTTCAAGATTTTTGTATAGGTGTCACTTTTTAAAACCAGCAGAACAAGTTTTGTAGGTATTAAAATCAGCATACAACGGATCACAATACAACCTACTGAATTTGATTCAATAGATGAAAACACTGACAAAGGCTAATCATTTTAACATCAAGAGGGATAAAACGAGACAAAACCTCACCAATGGCATATTCCACCATCATGATCTAGCACAAAACCCAAAGGATAGTCAGGTCCTCCAGATGGTCCATTCTGTTAATTACATTATGTAGATTTCAAACCCCCCAGAACATTGCAGCGCCTACTAGATGAGATACACAATAGCTCAAAAGCTTATCCTAAATGGAAAGGCAGGCACACTGATATACTTAACCAAGTGGTATAACTATTAAGAATTTGTTTGGAATCATACCAACTGACCAAACTGAACATACTTTTTCAACCCAACAGTCTCACTATGACTTCAAGGGAAGTCAGACAAGCACATACTAAAATATTCATAGCAGCACTGTTATAGCGCAAGAACTGGAAAAAAGTTAAAGCTAAAAACAGTGTATGAACTAATGGATTCTTGTGCAGTCAGAAATGGAGAGAAACAATAATATAGTTAAAAGAGCTGGCCTCAGAGCCAGGAAGACTTGAATTCAAGTCCTCCTTCTGACATATACTTTGTGACCTAGGACAAGTCCTTGAATCAATCAAGAGGTTGGGGAACTTGTTTAAATTTTGACAATTCACTCTTTGTTTTGTAATCATATGTATTTTATGCTTTTAAAAACATTATGAGAAAGGATTTAAAGGCTTTACCAATTGTCAAAAAGATCCCCAACACAAAAATAGACAAGAATCTCTGTTCTAATTAGATTAGACTTAATAGCAAAAGTGCTGCCCTGCATTGGTAGAGGGAGTTTCTTCACCAGACAGTACCCTTTACCAACAGATTTAGTGACTTTTTTCTTAAGAAATGTGGAAAGATTTGTCTAATAGCAAAACAAGTGGATATCGAATGTCCATTTACATAGTACATTCCTAACAACTCTAAAAGATAGAAAATTTCTTGGTGGACAACAACAAAAAGGTTCTTGGAAAGGTAATAAAACATTTAAGTCTCTCAAAGATGAGGTGGGAGACTACTAGGACAATAATTGTAAACGTCATCCAAAATTTTTTTTTCTGGTTTTTTCTTGTTTTTGTCCCAAGCTATGATTTAATCTAGCATGGGATACACCCAATGCATTTTAAAACAAAATGGCAGCAGTAGCCTAGCTATCCAGATAGGAAAACTTGAGTGAATGAATATTTATTGTCCAGACTGTAGCATTATAACTTAAAAGTTTTCCAACCAACATAAATACAGGCACAGAACTATGACTAGATGTACTAAAACTCCATTTTTTATGCTTTCCAGAGATTTTACTACAGCTACAATCTAGAAATTGTGACAGCTTTCACAAGGCATTAAATAATTTTCTATTTAAATAGTTATAATACAACTTTAAAATTACATTCATTAATCATGAAGTGATTTGTCTTACAAAAAAAAGGTTTAAAGTATATTTAAGATGTAGCATATAAACATTACACTACAACAACTTCTTTTTGGTTGAAGTTAAAACACAAGTCACCAGAAAACAAATTCTAACAAATGCCTTTTCTGTTTCCCACCCAAAGGCGAGCAGCTTGTAGTCCTATGGTTCTGAATGAACAAAACCACCCCTTCACACAAGTTCTCAAGGCTTGACGCTTGACTGTGTACAGAGGATCGTACTTCTTTAGGCTTTTTAATGTTTCTAATCAGAGATGAAACTCTGGACCAAACCATGGTACTCCCTTTATCTACAACTTTCTTTCCCTAAGTCCTAGTCCCTCTAATTGTCAACCCATTTTTGTCCCAAACTCAAAACACTCAAATCTAGCCATACCCTCTCCTCTTTCTTTAATGAAATCAATAGAATTTAGTTGGAATTATTCCCTAGATATTAAAAGGAAACAAAGTAGACAGAATGAGCTTATTTTAAGATAGCAATGAATGCAATTAAAAAGGCAACTAATTTTCCTGAAATTCTATGAAGTTCATTTTGGTTCACAAATGTTCTATTCCTTCACCTCCACTTGACAGAAAAAAAGGAGAAAGGTTTATACAAGGGTACACCCACAAAACTTTAGTTTTTAGAAATAGGTTGATAATCTGTAGACATATATATGTATATATATACACACACATACACACACACATATATATATGTTTCTGTAATTACACAGACCAATTTTAAAGTTACATTTTCTTGTCCATCATACAACTGTTTTTGTCCCAGTTTCCACACTTTCTTTACCTTAAGTTTTGACTCAACACAGATGACCACTTTCAATAATACATCAATAATTTTGAGTCAATAAAGAAAAAATAAATGTAAACCAAGTTTATTTTGCTTTTAAGTAGTGTTCTTAAAGCACTACAGCATGGTAAACAATGTAAATTAGTATAAGTCATCTCAAAAGCCAGAGTTTTTTTTTAATGAGTTGTTAAAAAGATGCAGCCTATTCTAACAGGATAAATATTTTTAACCATTTCACTTCGAGTTAATGAAGGCTCACAAATGAGCAACACTCCTCATTGAGGAAAACAAAAAGCTGTTGTCGACAAAGCGACAGCACACACACACAAACAAAAAGAACTGTGTAAAAATAACTAACTGTGTTCCCATACTCTTTGAAGTTGCTTTACAATGGGATGATATGCACATGATCTTGCTGCAAACTTGCCATACAGACTTGTAATACATGTAGTCTAGCCATCCAATTCAGTCAGTCCAAGTCGTGCTACCTTCAAGACAATGTAGCACTATGATCCTTTAACAACGCAATTGTTTTACTCATTACCTTTTCTTCTAGACTGAAATATAGGCTAGAAAGAAAATGCTCCCTAAT
Organism: Petaurus breviceps papuanus; assembly: GCF_028583685.1. NCBI lineage: Eukaryota > Metazoa > Chordata > Mammalia > Diprotodontia > Petauridae > Petaurus > Petaurus breviceps. The sequence continues at coordinate 12,905,819 of NW_027187342.1, read as the reverse complement.
TAAAAATTGGTATTGTTACAGGAAAAAAATTGTATCATTTCGCAATAGAATTTACAAGTATATTTTTTCAAATTCAATTTGCTTCTTCCCCCCATCCCAGCCACAAAATGGGCATGAAGTAATATTGTTTTTTAAAATGCCTTAATTCTCAACTTCATGCAAATCTAAATAAAGATGACCAAAACAAAAGCTTAAACATTGGAAGGATAGTTCACAGAAAATTTCTTATACAAAAAACACATAAGAAAAAGGGCCACTAGGTGACATTTTAATTTACAAATTGGCATCATTTTGGTCAACAAATATCCAAATGCTGTTTTCTTCTACCACAACAAAGCAGCTGTACAGAAAAAAAAAACCCCAGCATAACTTGTTTTGATTTTTAATCGCACATTTCTTCAGGAATTTCATGTGGATTAAGGATGCCAGGGACAGACATCTGAAGTTTATGTTTCTCTTCCTGAGCCTGTCGAAGGGCTGTTTCTCTTTCTTCTAAAAACAGGTCAGATGTATCTTCTCCTGCAAATTCCTGTAAAAAGGGTCGTTTAAATGCTTATTTCATATAACAATACTAAAGTAGTTTTGCTTTTCTTTTTAGAAAGGTATTTCAAATAAAAAATGCCAAATTTCAAAAACTTCACAAGTCTATCCTGAGTAAACACATTATTAAACAGTACTTCCCAAAGAAATGTCTCATGATAGGTAAAGAATAGTGACCACCTTCAACTTGGCTAAATTGGCATGGCAAAATCTAAAGGCCAGGTTGTCAACTTTTTTTATTCATGTTTTAAAGTTACTAGACATAGTAATTATCACAAGAGATGAGGAATTGAAAGCACACTAAGAAAGATCTCCTAGAAATAGAAGTATTGGGACGGCTAGGTGGTAGAGTGAATAGAACACCTGCCCTGGAATCAGGAGGAACTGAGTTCAAAAATAGCCTCAAACACAACACAAAAAAAACTAGACCTAGGGCAAGTCACTTTAAAAAAAAAAAAAGAGGTATTGACATTTAACTCAGATTTCACTCAATGAAACAGATTATACAGGGGTCCCAAGTCTCTGCAATCATTCAACATGAAATACTGAGCAAATTAATAGCTTAAAAGCTTTATATATATCCTATATGTAAATCCTACCTAGCATTATAGAAAGAATTTTAGAAATTATTGGCACAGAATTTGATCTTCACTATAAGCAAGATACTCTTACAGGACTGAAAAAAATTCAGATGTGGAAAGGAAAGATTATTCAAATCTTAATTCAACCTCTTCCTTTTATAGAAGAGGAAGTCAAGGTCTAGAGAACTTAAGCAATTTACCAAGTTCACATTTACAGAGTGCTTAGTGCAGAGGCAAAAATAGTATTCAATTCTGGGTTCTCAAAGTCCAAGATATATTTTCCCCCACTACATCATACTACTAACACACACACACACACACACACACACACACACACACACACACACAGGCATTTACAAAAATTATTTCACTTGATCCTCACAACAATTCTGAGGTAGGTGCTATTATTCCCATTTTACAGATGAAGAAACTTAAGAGTTAAAGAGGAAGGTATTCAAAGAGCTTTTAAGTGTCTGTGGCAAGAATCAAATTCTATTCTCCCTGGCTCCAAGTTGAATACTATTCACTGTACCACCTACCACACTGGTCTTTTTTTTTTTAAGCAATCGGGGTTAAGTAACTTGCTCAAGGTTACACGGCCAGTTATTTCTGGGTGTGGTGCTGAGTGTCTGAGCCCGGGATTCGGATCTCCAGGTCGTCCCAACACTGGAGCCGGTGCTCTTACTCGCTGAGCCACCTGGCTGCCCCTAAGCAATTGGGGTTAAGTAACTTGCTCAAGGTTACATGGCCAGGTGTTTCTGGGTGGGTGCTTAAGTGTCTGAGCCGGGATTCGATCTCCAGTTCGTTCTGACACTGGAGCTGGTGCTCTTACTCGCTGTGCTACCTGGCCGCCCCCACACTGGTCTTTTAACTCTAAAATTCTTTCCTAAGTGTTCTTAGCTATCTTCCAGGTCATGAAATTATTGGTACTTAAGTGATTAATTCCATATAACATTGAAGACAATATAAAATTGTACCATGTATTAAAAACTATCAGCACAGCAGTGGCATCAAATTCAAATATAATTGGGAGCCATGAAACCATTATGTATAAGGATGTCTAGAGGCAGAATATTAACTTGTGAACTAATGTTCACAAATGAACATCGTTTATGTTTCATAGTATTTTTACGTTCTGTTAAATATTTCCTGATATATTTTAATCTGGTTCAGCAAATTTAGGAGTTTTGCAGGTCATGTGCTACTCTTGGGAGTAAAATATAGTGACATTTCAAGTGGATTTAATTTTAAGAATCTGGCTTTCTTGTGTAATCCTAATTTCTGACAGCAGGTTGGGACTAATGAATTTAAATACACTAGTGTTGACATCAGTAATACCACCCCCTTCATGTTCCCCTATGATTTCTCCATGAGTTTGAACAGTTCAATTTAAAGCCTATGTGGAATACAAAATAGAAAAAGCAACCTATTAAACTGTATCTGCCATTTATGAATGCCAGAGAAAGCATGACAAGATTGTTTAATCTTGACAACTGACAGTTGCTAGTCAAACATAACCTTTGATGCAGAATAATCTAAGCTCACTTTGTGGCCAGCTGCAAGGCAATAGGTATGAGATAGGTCATAGGTCAACAGGGAATTCATTATAATATAAATTATTATAAAAACAGCTAATAAATCCCATGTATATTATGTACAAAATTTTTGAAAGTGGTTTTTTTGGGTTGAGAGGAGCAGGGACAGTGAAACAAAGGTGGGGATATACGAAAGAGAACATTAAGAAAAATGAGAAAATCGGGTCAGATAGGTGGCACAGTGAATAGAGGCACAGGTCCTGGAGTTAGGAGGACCTGAGTTCAAATCTGGCCTAAGACACTTAACACAAAAACTAGCCATATGACCACAGGCAAGTCACTTAACCCCAATTGCCCTACCTTTTCCCCTCCAAAAAGAAAAAAAAATGTATTAAACCTTCTATCTCTTTCCTATGGCAGCCTCCTATAGTTATTTAAGAATACGTGGGGGGCTTCCTCCTCACAATATTACCACTGCTCCCCTATTTTTTAAACCTCCTGTCCTAGTGTGGAAATGAAATTTCCCCAACATAGCCAAAAGCATACCCCTTATTTCTATCCCTGAAATTCCCTATTTCAATACAATCCTAACCCTGATTCCCCTTCACATGATTCCCCAAAATAGGGTTGAACCTCCAATTAATAAACAGGACCCAAACAGAAAATAAGATTGGACATATGCATTTTTGTTTTGTTAGGTAATCAATTTAAAAACCACTGATCCCAGGGGTGAGGAACCTGCTCTCTAGGTCCTCAAATGCGGCCCTTTGACTTAATCCAAACTCACAGCACAAATCCCCTAAAAAAAGCAACTGTTGTATAAAATTTGGACTTTGTCAAAAGGCCAACACATCTGACCTATCTCATACCTAATTAATTTTCCACTAAAACTAAAAGGATCCTTTGAAGGTACATGTTATCTGTATCCTGTTATATTCCACAGTAATGAAATCGGTATTTTAAGAAAATCTGAGTAACATACCTTTATCTGTACCAGGAAATCCCTAAGATGTTCCTTGAAAGCAGGGATATCCTGATTTAAACTGAAGAGTCCTGTTACAAACAGTTTAACTTGAGCACTGAAAAATAAAAACAGTGATGAAATCATCAACATTTCTACAAATTGTGTTCAAATGGCAAACTTTAAAGACTATATAAAGTACTTACTCCTGCAGGTGAGGGAAAGCAGATTTGAGAAGATTAGCCACATACTCCTGAATAAACATTTGGTTGTTAACTGGATTTCCAGGATTTAATGGTGTACTTATTTTTCCTTCTTCTACTAAATTAAACATATATGCAAGAATTGAAGCATGCATCGTTAAACCTGTGGATAATATGAAAATCCTCATTACTCTTAAAGGCTAAAACCACAGATGATACCTACTGCAGAATTCACAACTGGACCTTCTCATGTTCTTACCAGCAGTATGTGAGGTGTCTGTTACAACTGAAAAGATGTGCTGAAGAATATCACAGAAATAGGTCTGATAGAAACTCTGAGCTGCAGCTTCTTCTTGTGCAACATTTTGCAAGAGTGTGAAGAGTATTTGTAGGCCTAAAATATATAGAACAAGGCTTAATCAGTCTTTATCATATTATTCAAGATACATAATGTTGATTAAGCAACAAAATTATCTTGAAGTTTATATTCTATTTTCCTATTAATCCTATTTTTAGCAAAGCTAAAACATGTAAAAATAGTGGATAATTTAACATGACTTCATTGGAGTCACTCCCTATACTTTCTACTACAAAATTCTTCACGTAAAATTTACCTTTTGAACCATTCCAAACTGAATGAGAGGCTAAGACACAGAAAAATCATTCTAATGTACTACACACACAAAACACACTTATTTACTTATATATTCTATAGGGGAAGAAATTTTATCTTTTATACATAATATCTGTGGACTCATTTGGCACTTTTATCAAGCACTCAAGAAATGTGAAAAAAATTCAGAAAGAAGCCAAAAAACAGGACAGTGTTAAAAGATTTGGGAGGGTATTAAGTATAAATTTTTTAAAAATTAAATTTAAATAAAATTTTTGTTGCATTTCACAGCTTCAACTTAATTCTTCCTTCCCTGGTACCATATGCTTACAGAATGAAAGATGGCCATGAGATAGAGAAATCATACTGTTATCTTTTCTTCCAAGCGCAAACAGTATAATAGAGCAGCTTTATCCATTACTACAAAATTGAAGTTCGTGAGATTCTAGAAGCAAACTAACGCTGTGCATTCTGAAACCATATTTGCAAAGTTAAGATACAAATTTCTATTTATCTTGTACTTTATGAGTAATAAATACTTTAACAAAATAGTTCAAGTAAATGTAAAAATTTTGGATAAGTGACAAGGAACAGAATTCCCATATTCTTTACCTGTATCTGCAACATTCCTCATAGTATGCTTGAAAGCCCAGATAATAGAATCCAAAACTAACTTAAATTGTGCAGGTGGAATGGCCAGGAATGCTGGGAAACAATGAGAATTTACAGCCTGAAGTAGTAAGAAAAAGTTTGTTCTGTGTTCAGGATATTCTTCAAAGTCCTACAGATGGAGGGTGGGAAAAAAGTAAGTTTTTCATGCCATTGTTCTATTACCTAGAGGTTGCAAAGAGTCAAAAAACTGTGAGGACTATTGCCACAAGGCTGTATGACCTTGGCAATCACTGTCTTACCTTCTTCCTAAGGCTATCATGAATATCAAGTAAGAATGAATGTGAAAGCACTATAAAAACTGAGCTTTTATTTAGTTGCTGCCTATCACCTTTACATAGTTTTAATACACAAACAGTTCTGGGGTCAACTTTTTCAAGAACAAACACTAAGGCGTCAGTGTGTGACTAAAAAAGCTGCTGTAATCTGTTAAACAACAGGCATATGCCAGGAGTTATGCTTTGTGCAAAAGACTAAGTAACTCAAATTTTGAAGCACCATACATAAACCTGTTAATTCCCAGGAACATCACATCATACTTACTATTAAATCTTAAGCAGGTCTCAATTTAGTCACAAAAGTATGCCATTTTAAAGTAATTATGTACCAACTAGTGTATCTTATTAATGAAATAGCAGCTAAAAGTCTTCTACAAACTTTTTTTTAGTAATCAGACACACTAAACTTATGTTTGTGTGTTAGTTAAGAATCAAATGAAAATGCTGGGATATATGACTTATCAGATATTTGCAGATAACAGTTTAAAGAACACAAAGCATGGGGGCAGCTAGGTGGCACAGTGAATAGAGACAACCAGAGTTCAAATCCAGCCTCAGACACTCAACACATTATTAGCCATGTGACTTTGGGCAAGTCACTTAACCCTAACTGCCCTCCAAAAAAGCAAAAAAACCCAAAAAAACCCCAAAACAAAAAACCAACCCACAACACACACACACACACACACAAAAAACCCAAAGCATGGCAAAGGCCAAAACACCCCTAAAAATATCTGCATTTTCATATACCATCCTCTTTTCACACTTCTTTGCGATAAAGTAGGTATGAAAAGGGATTCTTAGATACCATCTATGCCTAATCTATTTTAAGAATACTCCCTTTTAAAACTAGCCGTGTGACCTTGGTCAAGTTACCTAACCCCAATTGCCCTGCAAAAGGCAAAACCAAAAAAACCCAAGGATAATCCCTTTTATGTAGGCATTATATACCCTATGGAGATTATTCTCATTATAACTAGCTACTTGAGATTAAGGACCATGGTACTTCTAATTTCTGTATCTATTCCAAATGACATTCATACTACTCAATTTAACTTGGGAATAAAGTATTAGTAAAACATTAAAGCTATCAACAATTGTTCTGATTTTTCTTTCTAAAATTTTCATAGAAATATGAGATTTATTTTTAACCAAACAGACAAAGATGAAAAGCAGAAATCATCAACAATCGAAGGTCTGTGGCCAGACATGGTCACTGATACACATGGCTGACTGATTAGCTAAATAGTAAATTGGTCCAACCAAATTGAAAATTATTTGAGTTGTGCTCCAAATCCGGCAATTTTAGGAATATAGATTAGAGAATCAAGAAGCAAAAACATTGGGGGAGTTTCTAAAATGTACATGCAACCTACCAACCCTGTAGTTTGGTGATACCATAAAAGTATGATTTAGAGCTAGTACAGACCACAGAAGTTCTAAGGCAAACTCTAGATCTATGTTCTAAGAAGGCTAATTAATCCAGTATTCAACCCCAAGTACTAATAATAGCCCTTTCAGTAACAAAAAATTGGAAACAAAGCTGAGTGCTTGTTGGCTGGGGTAAAGACTAAACAAATTGTAGTAAAACATATAATGGAATATTTGCTAGGGATCTGTGAATTGAAACATTATGTTATTAAGAATTATGAAATGAGCCATTCAGAATAACCACAAACACATAAGATAAATACAAAAATGAGAGTTTAAATCAATGCAACGACTAACTTTCCCAAACAATGATGAATTGATACACATCCCACTTTATAGGTAGACAAAAGACTGGGAACATGCTTTCAGATATTTGTTTACCTAACTGCACCTTTGTTACAAGGTAAGGTTTTACTGAGACACACCTTAGAAGTAAAAATAATGAAAAGATACTATAAAAAATAAGCATTGGGAACTTATTTGGACTATGTGGAAGCACTGATTTAAATGAATAAAGATGAATGTGATGATGCTACTCATTGTGTTGTCTGCAGAATTATGCAAATAACTTATGCCACTGCTAGAATTATGGACATTATTATATTTTTTAAAAACTATGGTTCCTTGTTACTTTTGGCCACTATTTATAGAATTATTATCCCTATACAAGTCATTGCCAAAATCAAGATCTAAGTAGTATATACCTTGTTTATCATATTTAATGTGCATTCAAAAACAGCATCAAATATCTGAGGTATTTCAGCTGTTATGTGCCCCCCTAATTTGTTGACAATGATGGCCATTGTACTAAGTACTTCTGGTTCTCTAGCAGCTGGAACATTTCTCTGGTAATCAATCAGAACTGCATCCAATAAAGGAGGAACAAAATTTTCTGCTACCTGTTAAGAAGCAAGAAAACAAAAAATTTAACCTGTAAATTCAAAACTAGGAATTTCCTGTATCATTCCCTCATTCTAAATCAATACTAGACCACCATTTACTATGTCTTACAACAGATTACATAATCTTGACAGAAAATAGTTAAAATCTAATTGAAAAAAACTAGAGTTCTGAAGTTTGATTGTCTCAACTATAGTAACCCTCCTTTGATATTTTCTAAACCAGACACAATTACATATAACCAAGAAACATCCAGCAGTATCTTATGATATTTTATAAATTGATAATAGTAAAGTCTACTTTTTAATGAGTATAATTAAGAATTACAGACTGAGGGACAAAATATAAGAGATTAGTGTTTAAGAGAGGTTCCATGCTAATCCTATAAAATTTAAAGAAAATACATGATTCATTTATAAAGTGCTAGCTCCTTCAACTTGACAAGACCTTATGTAATTTATCTATGGAATCAAAAAGTCAAATCAATTTACTAAATGCTTTCTGAATATGCACATAGGTTTTATTATTATTATTATTATGTGTACAGGGCAGATAGGTGGTGCTGTAGAGAAAGCACTGGGACTAGAGTCAGGAAGACTCGAGTTCAAAATCGGCCTCAGACATTTAATAGCCAGCCATGTGACCTTATGTAACTCATTTAACCCTGTTTACCTGAGTTTACTCATATGTAAATTGAGCTGGAGAAGAAAGTAGCAAACCACTCCAGTATCTTTGCCAAGAATACCCCAAATGGAGCCACAGAGTCAGATATGATTGAACAAGTATATATATGAACTTGTTTTCTATTCATCTAGACCACTTAAATAAGCAATCTAAACAATTCCTGTTGGATATACTTTTTTTTTTTTAAGCAATTGGGGTTAAGTAACTTGCCCAAGGTTACACGGCCAGTTATTTTGTGTGGGTGTGAAGTATCTGAGGCCGGAACCGATCCCAGGTCCTCCTGACTCTGGGGCCAGTGCTCTTACTCAATGCACCACCTAGCTGCCCTTGGATATACTTCTAAAGCTTTAAACTATCTCATGTAAATTTTATGAATCAAAATCTTAAAATCTTAGTAAAAATATCCCAAATTGCCTAGACTAATGGTTTCATACTGATTTTCAGTCCTTGACAAAAATCAAGCATATGAACACTGCACAGAACCTTGAAATCACCTACCAAAATGAATGTAAAGGCAGTTTCTTCTATTAATACATAAGTTTTTTTGCAGAGTAGAAATCTGCTTCCCCAATCCCAACTTCTCAATTCCAGTTTTGCCATCTGGAATCTCAAAGAGTCAAGTCTGCTCTCTTCCTATTCCTTAGAATGGCCTTTGAAATATTTTAAGATAGAAAATTTCTTGTAGTAATTTCTTTTTCTAGCTAAAAATCCTTAGAACCACCCACCTCAACCCTATTGCCTATCTATATTATTGGTTCTTATTTGTCTTGAAAAGCTGATTTTTTAGGGAAAATAAGTTTAAGTGGTTTAGAAATAAATATTTCTCCAGGAAAACTGTCTTCATTAACATCTTCCTTCCTTCCTCTAAATGGACATTGGAGACAAACGAAGTCACTGAATTTTTTGAAAAACAATTTATTAGAAAATTATTCATCATCTTTAGGATTATAATATGTAAAGAATTGAACATTTATAGGGCATCTTTTAATAGATCCTTCCAAAGGAGAACCAAGAACACAAATAAAAATAAATTTCCTACTCACCATCTGTGGATCATTAGACCTATTGACCCAACCAGATATTAATTTTAAAGTTTCCCTTTTAACTGTTCGCATACTTCTAATCAAGGGTTGTTTTGTAACCATTTCACCTAAAAAAAAAAAAATAAAATTCTATGAATAAATTCCAAAAACTGTTGTTATATCTTAAAAAAAGGTAACTTATTAGACTCATGATTTTTAGGGCTAGAAAAACCTAGTTATTGAGTCAAATAATTGCCAATATTGAATTCTCATTTTAAAAAAATTAAATTTTTTGTTTTCATCATTCATATTCAAAATTTTCTCCCAATCCTTCCGCAAGACGGCATGCAATCTGAAATAGGCTTTGCACACACATTCCTAAAAGTTATTTACCCCTGATCATATTTCCAAAGTATATTAGTAACTAAAGTCTCATCAAGAATTTAAAGGAGAGTTTCTGACAGTTACAAAAACCTACAATGAAGAAGCAGCTGTTTCACTTAAACTGAAAAGAAAAAGAAATTGAAGGAATCAGAATGGGCAATGAGGTAATAAAACTATCCCTTTTTGCAAATGATGATGTGATACTTGGAAAATCTTAAGAGTGAAATTCAACCAAAAACTAAAAAAGGCCAGAGTTTGCTCACCCCTGAAATAAAACCACATCAGCATTTCTACGTATTATCAACAAGACGCTGCAAGAAGAGAGACACATCTCATTTAAAATAACCGTAGCCATTATAAAATACTTCGAAGTTTACCTGCCAAGACAAACCCAGGAACTACTTAACGTAAATATAAAACTTTTTACACAAATGAAGTCAGATTTAAGTGGAGAAAATATTAATTGTTCTAAGGTGGACAGAGCCAAAATAGTAAAAATGACAATTGTACCAAAGTTAATCTACTTATTTAATACCATTCCAATTAAAATACCAAAAAATTATCTTACTTAGCTAATAAGAAGTTAAATCATTAGAAGAACAAAAGGTCAAGAACATCAAAGAAATTAGTGTGAAAAAAATATGCATAGTAAGGAGGGTTAGCAATACCAGATCTTAAACTATAAGGAATTAACTATCAGATCTGGTGCTAGCTGAGAAATAGAAAGGTAGAGCAGTGGAACAGAGGAGACATACAATACCCAGTAATAAATGATTTTAAGTAATCTTATGTTTGACAAATGTGAAGATTTAAGCTTCTGAGATAAAAATTTACTATTTGATAAAAATTGTTAGGAAAACTGAAAAGTAGCTGACAGAAACTGGGCACAGACCAATATCTTACACCATTTAGCCAAGATAAGGTCAAAATGGATACATGCCATAGATACAAAGTGAATTACCAGAAAATTAGAATATAGAATACATTACCTATAAGACTTATGGATAGAAGGACTTATGAGTTAACAAGAGCAATATGAAATGTAGAATAACTACATTAAATTTAAGTTTAATAATAAAAAAATAAAAAATTTAATTTAAATTGAAAATTTTTTGTATAAATAAAACTAAGGCATTCAAGATAAGAATGAAAGCAGAGAATTGGGGAAAAAATTTATAATGGTTCCTTAGATAATATAGAGAACTTTGTCAAAATTTATAAGAATGACATCCTCCAAATGATAATTGGGATATGAACAGGCAGTTTTATTTTGAAAAGAAAAAAAAATCAAAGTATATTGTCATGTGAAAAAAATGCTCCAAGTTATTATTGATGAGAAATGTAAATTAAACATTGAAAAATCATTCACACCTATCAAATTAGAGAAAAATGATAAATGTTGGATATATGGAAAAATGGGGACACCTAATATGCTGCTGGTGGAACTGTGAACCAATTCAACATCCACTTGAAAGTAATCTAGAATTCTGCCCCAAAGAGTTATAAAACGGTGTATACCTTCTGACCCAGCAACACCACTATTAGGTCTGTGATAAAGGAAAAGAATCTACATATTCTAAAATATTTATAGCAGCTCTCTTTGTGGAGGCAAAGAACTGGAAATTGAGAAGATGCCCATCAGGTGGAGAATGGCTGAACAATTTTTGTTATGATAGTCATGGAATACTATTTTGATGTAAGAAATGATGAGCAGGTTAATTTTAGAAAAAACATGGAAAAGTTTCATTAAGTAATCAAGACTGAAATAAACAGAGCCAGGAGAACACAGTGGAAATAGTAACACCATTACTGTTCTCTGAACTTAGACCTTTTGATTATAAACTACAAAGAAACTATGAAGTTACATGTTATCCACCTCCAGATAAAGAATTGGTACAGGAATGCACAGTAAAGATTTTACTTATATTTATAAACCTGTGTCAAATGGTGGCCTTCTCTAGTTTGGGGCAAGGAGTGAGGACAGCTTAGAACTTAAAATTTAACAAAAAAAAAAAAACAAGTAGAGAAGAAGCAGCTGTGAGGTCTTCCATATCCCTACAAAGGTTTACAAATTTACATTCAATCTACTTAAAAGTTCTAACTTCTGGAGACTGAATGCCTTTTGCACATTCCTATGCTAGAATAAAACATACCATATATTTATTCTAGGAGGTAGATAATAAATGAACATTTAATTGATGTTTTCCTAGGAAAATTACTGGAAAGCCTCCCTCCATCAGGTGGCCTATCTTACAAAGATGAACAGGCACCAGAAGGGTCAAGTCCTCATTGACCCAGAGCCAGACCCTGGGACTTCTCATCCGCCTCACTCTGCCTATGGCTCCAGGACACTTGAATATCAGAGAATTCCAGGCTTCAACTGTGTCTTTTACCCAGATAATAATATAAAATATGAATTTTTTCTATGACAAAATATGCCAAAACAGGATTTTTTAAAATGACAAACTTTTGAAGATTCTGATTATATGCTTAGAATAGGGGGAAAATTAAGATAGATCATTCCCTATGTATAAAATCAGGCCAAACCAAATATAACCTCAATTCCCATACTATCCTATTGTCAATTCACAATGGACATTACTATACTGTCCTAATTTCCTGAAAATTAGTCTTCTTTGAAATAAGTAATTGGACTAATCTTGGCCAAATTGTACAAAGTGAAACTAGAAAGATTTTCTACTTACTGCAATAAAAAAGAATTTAGAAACACTTACCATTGGCCTGGATAGCTGCAGAAATATTTTCACTGAGGCACTTGTACACATTAAGCATATCTAAATAAATCCGTCCAAGCTGAATTACAAAGGGGTGACCAACAGCTTTACATGCTCTTACATTTGTTTTCAAAATACTTCCAAGCTGCTTAACTGTTTCAGGATCCTTAAGTATATCCACATTCTATAAGAAAAAATATTAATCAATTTGACATACTATAAACAAAAAAAATGATACAATAAAACATTGTAAAGACAACTATATAGGCTATTATCTCTTTAGACAAATTTCTACTAGTAATATAGTCTTAAGTGCAAAACAAAAGAGAAATTGTAGTCAAGTATACCAGATGCATTCTTCAACTGTAACAATTTTTTTTAAAGAGGGCAAAAAAATTTTCATTATCATGCACTGATAATACAATATACCCAATTCAAATACTAACAATCTTAACAAGGTAACTTTACAAAAAAGCCATTCACAGCGCTAATTTTTAAATTCCAAGTTATCTATATTATAGGGCTCCTTAGTCATTGTGAAATCTAAGTATTTGCAATTCAATGTACTAAACTGGCGGAAATGGAATAAAGTATAATGTGTCTAAATGAGAAGGGGTGGGGGGAGAGAAGATGTATAACAGTGGGTTTTCCAATTATAGGGGAAGTTAATTAAGCCCAGGTACAAAATGACAGATTATATTCGATAGACGGAATTTAAAATTTCCCATATGCCCATAAGGCAACCAACCTTTCATTGACACAATATACACTTAGTTGCATATTAAACTCTATTGAATATAATTAAAAAAAAAAAACGTCACCAGTATTCACCACCTTCACCTTCATCACCAGTATTTATTCTCTGGACCCAAAGTCCTATCAAAAATCTTTTTAAGTCTCTCTGAATACTTCTGACATTTATATACACTGTAATCTCTTCAAGCCTTCTCATTTCATTCTGGCTCATATAGCTGGTTGTTCAGTCATTTCCAACCCATTTGGACCCCAATCTGAAAAAGGCTTGCCACTTCCTTGTCCAGATCATTTTATGGATAAGGAACAGAGTTAAGTGACTTGCCCAGGATCACCCAGCTACTAAGTCTCTCAGGTCAGATTTGAATTTAGAAAATGAATCTTTCTGATTCCAGGTCTAATGCTCTATATCCACTGTGCCACATTGGCTGCCCATACATTCTTTGGAAACTCTTAATTTGCCCAATATATAAGGTAAGATTTCCCCCCACGTTTTTCAAACTAACGAGGTACCACATCACCATTCAGTGTACCCATTCACTTATGTTCTTGCCACATAGGTCCAATTTCTTGGTAGGAATTTGTATTTAAAACATATCCTTTAAAGTACTTCCTTGGACATGAATCATAGAACATGCAATATATTTTATTTATGCCAACCACAAAGTATAAAAAAATTCACCTAAGGGAAATTCCAATTGGCTCTCTTGTTTGCTCCTAACAGAAAGACATTCTATCTCCATGCCTTTTTCATATATAGTTTGGCCCCAATGTGAAGAACTGAACTCCCTCTTCATCCCCATTCTCTAAGAATCTCTAGTTTCTTCAAAACTAAATACCTACTAGTTGCATGTTATCATCTAGACAATAAACTTTTTCATTCAAGCTGTCTTTCTAGCTTGGATGGCTAGAACAACTGAGGATGTCTATATTTTTCAGGTGTCAATGCACATAAATAATGGCCAATAGCATTTTTAGAGAACTTCCAATCATCTTCAATAGAGAAATGCTTTTACTTAGACTTCACAAAGGAGACTTTCCAAGACAATGATGAATGAATGTCTTTGTATGAACATCTTGCTGTTTTACTATCTCACAGAATGACAAATTACTGTTTTCACAAGTCAAATATAGAGAATCCATGACTTAACTGACAAGTATGCTGTCTTTTCTGATATGAATCACAACTGTTATTGTATGACTTTTTAAATAACCTCACAATATGTTGGTCTACAACTATTTGAAAAACTAGGTCTATGCCCATTTGATTGCTTTGTGGGCACTTCTTTTCCAAAACAAACTCTCAAGATTTCCCAAGAAAAGTATAAAGAACGCTTACTTTTGTGGCTTGCTGAATTATGCTGTCCCACACCTGATTAGGAAGTAGCATATATTTTTCTATCAAATGTTCTTGTACTGTTTGGTCAGTCTGCGCACCAATCATGTATCCAACAGCTTCATAAAATGTATGAACCTAGTATGTAAAGTAAATTAAAATTACACTCAACGATTTGAAAATTTTTGGCATTCTTATTAATGAACTTCCCTACTTACCCCCATTATTAAAAAAATGCTTCACAAGAATAACCTCTTTGGTTGGGGTGGCTAGGTGGCGCAGTGAATAGAGCACTGGCCTTGGAGTCAGGAGGACCGGAGTTCAAATGTGGACTCAGACACTTAACACCAAAAAAACCTAGCCGTGTGACCTTGAGCAATTGCCCTCAAAAAAACAAAACAAAAACAAAAACCCCACAAAAGAACAACCTCTTTGGGAGACTTCATTACCCCTTCATTGCAGGCCAATTCCAAGTAGATGGGAACTGCTATTTTCAGAATAGCTAACATATATGCCTCCACACCCAAAGGTTAAAATTTTTTTGTCAACCTAAAACCACAATAAAATATCACCTATAGCATGTTCACAGTTTGCCTTCTAGCTTTAAATTTTATCCTTAAAGATTTGGAAAAGCTAAATAATGCTACTTATGCTGACTCATTACATGTAAGGAACCAAAACTGAACTTGGTAACTGCCAACTACTACTGATATAGCCCATTTCTCTTCTATAATCATCACTACCACCACATCAGTAAGATACTTCAGAAAACTGACCAGCTATGAAACATACCTGCTGAGGCTGAAGATCACAAATGATAGTGTTAATGTTGTTCAAAATCTCATCAATGAATGGCATTACTTCTCCAACCTGAACCTGAACAAAATGCCTGCGGCATTTTTGCGCTATTTTTATGAAGGTATCACAGGCCATATCCTGGACACCATCATGGGTTTCTGAACAAAGAAAAAGCATTTAAGCATTTTATTTTTACAAGACTTAAAAAAAAAAAAAAAAGCAGAATGAGAAAATGAAAAACTTACCATGCATGAATTCAAATAACTTGTTGACCACAGTCTTCAAAAATTTCCAATGAGCTCTCAAAAACCTAGGATACTGACCTACTATGTACATGATATTTGATGCAATAATAGCTTTATTATCTTTGCCTCTTTTCTGTTCACATAATCCTAAAAGATCCTGTAACGTAAAAGAAAATCTCATTTAGAGAATACTAACAGTCGACCAGATTGAAAAGTTTTCTTACAATCAGAATAGAAAGGAAAATATCCATTTTTCTGGGAATGAATAACCTATAGCTTCTTTAGAGATTCTTCAGACAGATTAGTTAGTAGGTAAAAATCTCTTATCTCCAAGAAAGGGAAAAAGCACATATATGTAACATATACACACAATGGCTTTATCTTCTGCCCTAGGCAGCTGTCCAACAGGAACCAAAATCCCATATATCCTATCAGCTAAGCAAAGGAGTTGTCCATAGTAAAAGTAATTCATGTGGTGCTTTAAGAATCATACCATGTGGGCGGCTAGGCGCCGGCCCAGGGAGTCAGGAGGACCCTGGATTTCAGTTCTGGCCTCAGACACTTAACACCTACACACAAAAAACTAGCCGTGTACCCTTGGGCAAGTTACTTAATCCCAATTGCCCTCCAAAGAGCAAAAAAAAAAAAAAATCATAAATTTATAAGAGATACAAAGGCACAGAAATTTTGAAATTTACATACACTTACAACATACCTTTATGACTGTAACAAGAAACCTTTTTTCATCCTCTTCATGCATCGCTCCACTAATTGAGCCTATTGCCCAACATAAAGTGTTCAAATTTTTCCAAGACCATTCTGTTCCATTCACCTGATTGTGAAGTTTTTCAGTCATTATTCTTTCAGTATCTGCATAATCCAGATGTGTAAGGTATACTGAAAATGGGAAGCAGAAGAAGCTTTTATATAGTGGCCTACTAAATGACAGGCACTGTATTAAGCACTTTAGAAATGTCATCTCATTTTAGAATACATTTCAATGATAACTTTTTTAAAATGTATCAGGTCAAACTTTGCATTCAGCAAAAACACATCAAATACTCACCTTGAATAAAGCCACTTGCATAGGTAAATGGTTATGTGTAACTATAATACTGCAGGCAATAACACTGTCACCTCCATTTACACCACATGGAAAATATGGCAAACTTAACCAACAACTAACTGCTAGATTTTAGGATCTTGATTTTACAAAATTCTACAGGAATCATAATTTCCAACATTAGCATTACAAAGTTTATCAAAATGGTCTAATACACTTTCTAGGGTCACTCTCTCAAATTCCCCCTGGCATTGGCTGATTGAGTGCTCAGGAGCCTGGCTATTACTCCTCCTCAAGGTTCTAAAGGTAAACTTGACAAGCTGCAGTTTTGAGAACTATTGCTCATGACCCTCTATCCAATATGGTCCCCTATTATCATTATCTTCCAAGTATTCATATATAGTTCAAATTTAAAGTTATTACTATCAACTTACCCAAAGTTTCCCTCATATTCTTATACAAATTAATGGAGTCCGTATCCTTCATAAATTCTCGCACAACTTCTCCCTGATCATTTTCTACAACCAGCACTTCTTCAGGTTTAGCCATTCGACTCACCATCAATAAACGGACCTATTTACAATATAGGCAGAAAATATCTAAACATTTTGTCTTTAACATATCAATGGATTTATGATCGATATCGATACTTCCCTCCACTGTTGATTATACCCCATCCATACCATCTTTTCCCATGCAATTCTTCTCATATATTTCTTTAAAGAAGATCTACCTAAGTTGGGTGCCTTCCTCTAGAGATTTTGTATTCAGCACCAAAACATTAAGGCCTCCTCAAAAAGATCCATGCTTACCTAAGAGCAAATCAAGGAGCCCAACAATCCACACAGAAAAAAATATACAAATGTGACTGACATAACAATTTTGATGAATTAATACATATGCATAATATTTGGGATAGAAACAGCAGATAATCAATTACTTGGTCCCAGAACTGACCAGGAAGGAGAGCGGGGCTGATGTGATTTAGGAAACTGTATAATGCTTTCAATGACCACAAGTGGCACCCCAAAGATAGCTATCTTTTTATTAAAATGTTATCCCATTCGAAAACGTTATGAAACAGAATATTATCATTATCACCCCATTTTAGAGGTGACAAAATGCAGGCTGAGGGGAAGATTTAATGACTTGTCCAAGGCCCTACAGCCATGCCACACCTATCAAAGGTTCAAATGCAGGCTTTCCTGACTCCCAAGGGGATCAAGCCACTGTATCCACCACCTGATTAATTGACGAATTTTAAAATAACAAAACCTTGGAAAAGCAGTAGATTATTCAAGATATAAAGGAGACACATACAAGGGTATCTTGCTAGAGAGTTAAAAAAAGTCACATCATCAGGAATACTGATAACTAGACAAAGACATTTATGAGACGGAGTAAGTGCCAATACAGGGCTTCCTATGCTGGCAGTCAAGAAATAGATGAGGTCCAGGTAAGAAATTATTTTCAATTGAAGTTTTCTACTCTTATGCATCAAATATTACAAATTCATCTTCTGGCTGGAGGAAAGATGGGTTTTTGAAAGGAAACTATGCAGTTATTTCTGTGCACATTAGTTACCTTGGATAATACAGGGAGGTAAAGTTGTCTCCTGGGAGGAACATCAAAATGTTGACTTCCAGAGAGCATTGGAGAGGCAGATGTTGAAAATGGACTTTCTCTGTATAGTTCAGCAGCCAAATGGTTCCAATACTCAAGACAAATCTTAAAGATTTCAGTTTCTTCTACTTCAGATACCAACAACATATAGTGAAGAGCCTATACAAAAGCAAGGGAGGCTAGGTGTTAGAAAAAAATGGTCCTATGTCCAATTAACTTTTTTACACAAATTCTGCCAGAAACTTGGTACTTTGATGAAAGATCCCTATCTAAAACTTTACTGTGGAAGTGCAGAATGTGTTTGGAGCAGAAATAACTTCTACACTATATCTGAAGTTTTGTCAAGATAAAGATGAATGAGAAATAACTTATGCTCTTATCCATGTTAGAATTTAATATCATCATATGTGCTTTCATTTTAAAACAAACAAAAAAAATTCCTACCTCCATCAATGTTTCCCTGAGATTTAATCGCTTTTCTACAAGTTGACCATGTTCTTTAAGAAATGTACAGAGAAACAAACTGAGATTCTGGATGAAATTTTGTTCATCATCTTTTCCATTGGAGTAAGCAAGTCGAATATTGGTATTTAAAGGTAACATCTGAAATTAAAGATAGTATTAAATTATATATTTAGCAATAAAAATAATAGCACTTCTTTCACCTATTCTTAACTGATAAATTCCAGAAACTTGTTTTCTAACATTCAGATTATATTCAAAGACTTCCATGGTTCCCTGCTATTATTAGCTACTTTGTAGGCATTACAAAAAATTTGGCTAGAATTCCAAGTCAACCTCTACACCCTGTCTATTGAACTTCACCCTGTTCCTCATAAATAATTTTTATGTCACTTACCAACACTGTCAATCATTATTAAGTACCTTAAGTAAAAGGTCAACATTTGAGAGATCTATTGAATATAAACTGAGGAACTGGAGTATTTCTACATTTTTTTTTAACACCCAGAATTCAAAATCTTTGATTGGGTTAACAAAGTATGGATGTAACAGAACTCATCTGATAGCATACCTATCCTTTAAAAAAAATTTATAGTATTGTTAGTTTTCAACAATCACTTTTAAATTTTCTCCCCTTCCTTCCCCCAAGACAGCTTGCAATGTGATATGGGCTCTATACATGCATTCCTATTAAACATATTTTCATATAAGTCATGCTGCATAGAAGAACTATAATAAATGGGAAAAACCATGAGACAGGAAAAAAAATACCCAAACCAAAATAAAACAAAATAAAAAAGAAAATAGCATGCTTCATTCTGCATTCTGACTCCATAGTTCTTTCTCTGAATGTGACTGGCATTTTCCATTATGTGTTCTTTGGAATTGTTTTAGGTTCTCACATTGCTGAAAAGTGGTAAGTCTATCAAAATCAGTCCTCAAGCACTGTGAATGTTTCCTGGTACTGCTCACTTCACTCAGTATCAGTTCATCTAAGTCTTTCCAGGGTTTTCTGAAGTCTTCCTGTTCTTCATTTGTTATAGTACAATAGTATTCCATTACATTCATATGCAACTTGTTCAGCCATTCTTTAATTGATGGGCATCCCCTCAATTTCCAGTTCTTGGTCACCACAAAAAGCTGCTATAAATATTTTTGTACATGTGGGTCATTTCCCCATTTTTGTGATCTCTTTGGGATACAGCCCTCGAAGCAGTATTGCTGGGTCAAAGGGTATGCACATTTTTATAGACCTTTAGTATATGTAGTTATAGTTGCACACTGCTCTTTCAGAGTCACACCTATTCTTTTAATGAAATTTTTAAAGATCATTAAGTACTTATTGTCAGCAAACTGATTTCCCCATGACAATCACAGAATTCTAATGAACATTTTCATTGATTTACCTTTAATGACATAATCTGATCAAAACTAAATGATTCTAAACAATCACCTTACCTGTTTTAGCTGCATCATTGTCAGTGTAAATAGTGTTACAAATTGTTCCTCATATTGGCTTACACTCACACCAGCAATCTCAGTGAGGCACTTCAGAGAAACATTTCGAAACATTGGAACATTTAGAAACTAATGGAGGAAAAAGGGGAAACATTAATAATGGACCCATAAAAAGTGTTTAAGTAAATTTTACAAAGTGGGGGCATGAATAAGTGATAGGGAAATACACAAAAAATGAATTACCACATATTACTATCATTCCCCCAGTAAATGACATTTTTGGTGCTTGAATTCTTAAATTACTACTATATACTCAGATGAAGACTCACCTCATCTCTTAAGTGTTAGATAATATTAACACTATCCAAACCATCTCTTACTAACATTTATTTGGCACTTACTCTCCAGGGTTGTTATGAGGATCAAATGAGATAACGGCAAAACTATAGCACAATGCCTGGCACATAGTAAGGACTATGTTAATGTTAATGACATTATCATCAGCAGCATTATTAGATATCAATACAATTAAACATGGATCCTACTATAAAAACTACCATCCAGAAACAGAGAAGTAAAGCAGCCTGAACAACCACCTTTTACACCTTTCTGGATTAAAGGTATTAATTTGACTGAAGTTGTACATTCCCCACTGCTGAAAAAACAATGGAAAGTGGAACAACCAAGACACCATGAAGCAACTGAAAAGCACACAGAGATGGATTACAGACCTTATACATACACAACATTACTTTCTTATCTAGTATCAAAACATACAATTGGCAAATTACCAATTGTAGTTGTTAATGGAATGATTAAGAGGGAAAAAAATATTAAGTATACCTTATATATTAATGTGCTGATTAACTTGGTTTCGAATATATATCCCAGTGGAATCCAGTTTAGAAATCTTAGCAATGTTTCCAAAGTGGCATGTACAAGCGTAGCACTTTGGGAATTTTCCTGCAACAAAAATATACCTACAGTAATTGTCTCCTAAAACAAGTAGTCTTCATTTTAAAAATATCGAAAATAAAATTACTCACCATCACAAACTGACACAGCTGAAATATCTGTGAGAATTCATTGCACATGCTATAAAAAAGTGATCAAAATGTTGAGTGAATCTTTAATTATAACATCTTATTAATATATGAAAAACAAGCAGCAATTTCTTTTTACCTTTTATTCTTTTCTAAATATAAAAACAAGAATGTAGAAGATAAGTTTAACATTCTACTTCATGAAACATCCTATGACCATGGCACCCTGTCTTGTAGGTTACTTTGGTCTTAATTCTAAATATATCAAGTTAGTTTGTGTATCTTTGCTTTCCTTCCAACTGTCACTCACCTCCAGTGTTGAAAGTAGTAAAGCAATACTGGCCATTAATTTAACTTCTGAAAGTGCTACATAACAACACTTGTGGATAATTAAACACCAAATAAATGTGTATCTTTCAGACAGCTGGCTTAATTTTGCCATCTAACTCTACCCTAGAAACTTCAGTCAAGCCAATACCTTTAATCCAGAGAAAGGGTACTAAAATCTTCCCTTGTGTCCAAATAACAAGGAAAAAAAGGAATGCCAACATATATATATATATATATATATATATATATATATATATATATATATATTCCCCCTAATATGACTTTATACTCGAGTGTAAAACAGTATAGACATCCATATTGGAAAAAAAAAAGTTATTTCCCACAAACATGTTTCTATTAGCAAAGGAGATTTTTTTTTCCCCTTCTCTCATTTTTCCTTAAGTTTGAAAGGGTTCCCTTTCATGGAAGAGAAATTATAACTTCCAGGTATAATAATCTAAGTATAATAAATATGCCTAAAAAGCTACCTGGAATTTTTTCCCCCTATTTAGAACTAGTAAGAATTGGGGAAACACAAAAAAATACACTGTAAAAAATACTAATGTGGGGGCGGCCAGGTAGCACAGCGAGTAAGAGCACCGGCTCCAGTGTCAGGATGACCTTGAGATCAAATCCCAGGCTTGGACACTCAGCACCACACGCAGAAATAACTGGCCATGTAACCTTGAGCAAGTTACTTAACCCGGATTGCTTTAAAAAAAAAATACTAATATGGAGAAAAATTATTAAACTTCTCAATTCACTTTAGACTGATTCCAGGGTACACTTTGCTTTCTCACCCCTACATCTGAATAATTCTCAAGTTCCCTTCATTCAAAACATCAAGGCTCAAAAGTTCCTATTTCTCCAAGTATAATACCATCTTGGAAGAGTAATAATTTTTAGACAATTCTATTATGAAATTATAGAATACTCACCTGTCTTTCAAATGCTTTGCTTTCACTTGAGTGATCTGTCCACTGGAGAAATCAAATACTTCCTCACTCAACAGTTTAAGGATCACCATATTATTCTGGCAGAGACTTTCACTGGACCTACTTGCTCCTACAATGTCACTGATGAAAGTTGGCCAGTGTTTGGGCCATTCCTGTTTTAAGATCTAAGTGTACAAAATGCAAAATTATTTTGCATTATTTATAGTTAAATTTCCTTCTTTCAATTAAAAGAG
Organism: Petaurus breviceps papuanus; assembly: GCF_028583685.1. Taxonomy (NCBI): domain Eukaryota; kingdom Metazoa; phylum Chordata; class Mammalia; order Diprotodontia; family Petauridae; genus Petaurus; species Petaurus breviceps. The sequence continues at coordinate 12,882,983 of NW_027187342.1, read as the reverse complement.
TAAACACCTTCAGGCTAGGTTCCCTTTTAACAGCATGCAACTAGATAGCCTCAAAAACAAGAGGCAAATCCTGGGGTTAGTTGGTCTGAGAGGCTGCCTTGACCCCAGCCACCAGAATAGTAAGGGGAGTTGGGCATCTGAGCCCAGAAAACCTCTGCTGACCAGGAATGCCAGACCGACAGCTGTGCTGTGGACAATGGCGGGGACAAGAAGGAATCAGCACAGAAGCAGTGGGGCAAGAAAGACCCTTGGTTGTGGGCACTTACAAAAGGCTGGAGTTTAGGCTTTGGTTTCAGGTCAAAGAGAAGAACTGAAGATCTGAGGCAAGATTTCCCACACCCCAGGGCTAGAGGTGACTACAAATAATTAGGCTATTAAAAAAATGCACAGGCAAAGGAGAAAGAAACCTATTATGGGAAGAGATGACCAGGGTTCATCTTCAGAGGAGGATACTGAAGTAAAGAAAACCCCAAAGAATAATGTAAAATGGTCACCTGTCCAAAAAGAATTCATAGAAAATCTTAAAAAAAAAGACCTCAAAAATCAAATGATAGAGATGGAGGAAAAACTAAAGAAAATCAAGATGGGTATGAAAAGAAAGTTAACCAATTAGAAAAGGAGATCCAGAATTTTAAGGAAGAAAATGACACCTTTAAAATTAGAATTGGGCAGAGTGAAGCTAGTGAAATTATAGGAGACGAAGAAATAACTAAGCAAAATATGAATAACAAAAAAATAGAAAAGAAAGTTAAGCATCTTATAAGAAAAAACAAATTTGGAGAATACATCAAGAAGAGAAAACTTAAAAATAACTGGACTAACTTTATCATCAAAAAAAGAATCTTGATACAACAATACAAGAAATAAACAAATTGTCCTAAAGTATTAGAACAAGGGGGAAAGTAGAAATAGAAAAAATCTATCAATCACCACAAAAGAGATCCTATGAAGAAAACTCATAGGAATATCATAGTCAAATTCCAAAACCCCCAGCTGAAGGAAAAAATATTGAAAACATCAAGATTAAAGCAATTTAAATATGATGGTTCCACAATTAGAATTACACAAGACCTAGCAGCAGAAATATTAAAGGACCACAGGTCTTGGAACACAACATATCAAAGAACAAAAGAACTGGGGCTCCAGCCAAAAATACCCCTTCAAAATTAAGTATTATTCTGGGGGAAAAAAAAGGACATTTGATAAAACTCTCAGACTTCTAAGACTTTGTTAAAAAAAAATTCTGAACTTAATAGAAGATTCAACATATAAGAACCAAGAAATATAAGGTACATAACAAAGACAGAGTATAAGGGACCCATATGTAATATGTAAAATGGACTTCTAAGATTCTTATCAATAATTGGGTAATTTATAAGAAAGACTGGGGTAAACCTGAGAATGATATGAATTTAAAAAGTAAAATTATTTAGGGACAGCTTAAAAGAGTAATTATTTGAGGTGCAAAAGGGAGAATTGATACAGAGGAATCAGATGGGGGAAGAGGGCTGGTAGTTCTGGTAACCTACTTTCACCAAGAATAGGTTTAACAGGGAACAATACTATGATAGTCTTCTAAATTCAGAAAAAATAAAATGGTAGGGGCATAGGGAGGAAATCTTTAGAGGGAAGGGTGAGAGAATAGGTAAATAGGGATATAGAGGGGTGTTTAGATTTATGAGAATGGGAGGGATCCTTGGAGGGGGGTAGGCAAAGTCATAGAAGGGCAAGGTAGTGGATGGAAGTAGAGGAGGAAGAAAGGATAGGAAACAAGAAATATAAGCATACATAAATTACAAAGATCAGGAGTATAACAGGTTTGGGAAAGTATATGCACATGTATATATCTACAGCTACAGAGAAACATAACTAAAATTTATTGTGAGGGGGGGAAGCTGGGGGAAAAAAGAAAAAAGTGCACAGCAGAAAACAAAAGAAAATTCACAAAGAAGTAAAGAAAAGTTGAACAATTCTCAATATAACAAGCATTATTTATGATAGGCTTTCTTGAAATGAAAACACATCATTACACACTTTGAATCCTCTCATGTTCTGTTATGCACATGACATGCTTTAAAAATTTTTTTTTAACTTTGTATTTAAGTTTATGATATGTCTTTTTTAAAAAAATTCTCCTTTTGTGTTCTGGTATTTGAGTCTAAAATAAAATTTTGGAAAAAAACCATACACACAGACACACAAAAAGGAGCAAGCCTTAGGCTGGTACTGACCATTAGCTACCTGAGAACATCAAACAAATCTAAGATGTCTGTGTCAGTACCATCCATTTATCTTCTCTAAGAGAAGAGGCTTGATAACAGCCTCCATTCACATTATACTTCTTATTAAGGAGATCAGAAGTCATGACTATCTTTCATTGAACAAACATTCAGAAGATATTAGGGATAAAAAGTCAAAGCTCTTAAAGATTTATACTTCTCCAAGGTTGTGAACTCCATATACTGGTATCTAGCCTTTCCAGAAATGACTAAAATCTGATGCCAAAGCTCCAAAATATTTTCTAAGGACTACTAAGATCTCTAATTATTACTGTATTTTCATTCCTAGTAAAGGGAGCTAAAAAAAATGTTAAGACAGTATGCTAATACAATTACAGTTACATCTTTTTCTGGATCCACTTATTTATATGTAAGTACTGATTTAGCCAACTTCTAAAGTCATAAGACATCTTTCTATATAACAACACCCAAGTAGGAAGCTTACCTGAACAAGAATCATATTCAATTTTCCAATATATACTTTTTCTTTCTAGGGAAAGAAGTAGGGGAAAAAGGGTGAGGTTAGCTCATAAAAAGGGTTTAAATAGGTTCTGATCAAAGTTAATCTACACATTGTTGATATATTAAGGAGACAAAAAAAAAAAAAGGCCAGGAAAACCAAAAGATAAGAAAATATTCTTATACACAGGCCTGGTTTAAACAGAAACATAGACCTAGACCTGGGTAGGACCACATCGTCCATCTAATGCAATTCTTCACCTAATTATACAGTTGAGGTGAAATGACCTGGAAAAAGGATTGTAAGCATCAAAGATCGTATTTGAACCCAGATCCTCTGACTCAAGAGCTAGTACTTATTTGACTGAACCAGCCTTTTGTCATGTTGAAGAGAAAGCTTACCTCTACACATGCTGGGTCAGATGAAGTCTTTATTATAAGGCCAACAACATATTTTTTGATTCCTGCAAAAACAAAGTTGTATTTTAATAATGACAGAATCTTTTTGAAGATGCCCTTTTCATGTGTTAATAACTCTATGACAAAATGGCACATTATATTTAAACAATATATTACATGGACAACATATGTAATACATTCCTAAGGAATTATAAAAACCAAGATGACCCAAAATATTCCCTGTAATTATAAAAGGATAGCTCATTTTTTTGTTTGTATAGTTGTAAATACAAATTAAACAAAAATGAATATGTTCTAATTACCCTGAATAGATTTACCCATATTAATACCTAGCTAACAGTGCTGTGAGATTTATAGAATTCAAATCAGAACAAATCTAAGTATTATGATCTTTTTTCAGATGAGAAAACTGGGGTTAAATGACTTACTTGGTTGCTCAACTAGAAAGGAGGATTAGAATTTAGTTCTCTCTTAACTGATTGGCTCAGTGATCTTTCCATACAGCAGCCCAAAAATTACACCAAGTTGTCCCTTCTAAAAGATGTAGTTCAGTCTAATTTTCACAACGTTTTCACTGAAATTGTTATTTTCCACGAGTAATTAACAGTATCCTCTAGAAAATCCACCTCTGATGCTTGAAAATGTCATGGAAATGACCTTGGTCCTTGCAGACTATTCCAGTGAAACATAATCTTTGTAAAGTTTCTACCATAATGGAAGAGTTTTGAGGGTGCTGGCAACATATTGTGTTTACTTTCCAAGAACCCTACCTAAATTAGGAGACATGAATGACCATGCAATGAATTTATTGGCTACAGTAATTCACAAAAAGAGAAAAAAACCTCTCTTGTCGATTAAAGCTCTTTCCCACTTTTGCCGCAATGATGGCAAGGTAGTAGAAAAGGGGAAGAAAATATAAATTTTAGTTTTTAGATTACTTTTATGTAATGACAGCTGTTAGTAGTTGAAAAAGCATCCATGTTCAGTGATCAGTAAGTAAACATTAAGTAAAAGAACTGAATTAAACCAATCTTAATAGTTTTGTGATAACTGAAATGAAGACCAAATGAAGTTGCACTTAACTCAATAATTACATAGAACTTCTCCTAGGTGAGGCAAATGAAGGTACTACTTTTTATAAGAGACCCAAAGAGTTAGAATAAGGAACACCTCATGGGATACATATTTGGCTATTTTGTAATGCAGTGTTCATGATAAGCACTTGCACAATCAACTGTCATAAAAATAAGTGTAGCTGATGTATTAACAATTGTTACTTAGGTTAAGGAAGCAAAATCCTACAAAGATATGGGTTAAGAGCCTCCAAATTAAATCAACATTTACTTTTGATTCAGTGATTGATACACTGGAGTAAATAGCAGGAAAAAAAGTTGGAAAACTTGGTTCCTGGGTACAAAACGGATCCAAAGGAGTATCATATAGAAGCCTCCCCATTCAAATAATATACTCAGAATAATTAGCTGAACAAAAAAAGCATCAATTAACATCACAACATACACAAACATATGCACATTCACATTGACTGGGGAAACAAATTATTAACATGTTAGATCAAAAACAAAACTTATGATAAAGTATTATTACCTCAAACAAGCAAGCAAGAAAATAATAAATTTCTACCATTCTATATTGCTCCTCACGCCAGGTATACAAATTTTGGAGAATAATCTAAACACACATATAAAAATTCTTAGGCATAAAAGGTAAATAGTTAAATTTTTCAAAAATTACTTTCTAGAGAAGACCATATCTTTATGGTCACAACTGACTGAAGGGCACAAAGCATAAGATTCACGATAGGACAAAATGCAAACTTAAAAGTTCTCCCAACAAGAGCTCCTCACTGTATATCCAAATGATACCTTCAAAAGAATTAAGAGAATTAACTTGGTTGTCTGTCATTCATATAAAATGAAGCATAAAAAGGATGTTTACCAAAATGTTTTCAGAGCCAGTGTATATCCCAAGACAGGAGTTTAACCTACAGAATTTTCTTTTCAATACCACTGGTTTTCTCTGTAAATCCCACTTGTTTTATGTGCTTAAAGTCATTATTCTGAGGTTTTTGAGAAATAAAAATAAAGAATCCTTACTACAGAGGAAGGTTCATCAAAATAATGTTCTTTCCCCAACTTAAAAGTACACACTAGATAAACCAATTAGATTTTGAAAATGCCTGTTCTCCTCATATGAGATGTGGAATAGACTTGTTCCATTAGTAGGTATATTAAAAAGATGCTGAAGTTGGACTATGAGCACAGAAACAAATAGGATGAAAATGAGTTGACTTGTCTTTGGAAATTTTTTGGAATTTTGGAAATTTCCACAGTACTTTTGATAACATTCAGTTCCTTTTGAAAAAGGGCTATCATTTTAACAATCTTCACATAATTTCAATGTGTGAAGCTGAAGTTCATCCAAAGAAGGGCAATGATGACAAGACAGGTTTGAATATGCTTTATCATACTATCAATCAAAAATTAAGGCAAAGAAATGAAAAAAAATGGACAAGTCACACAGGGGAGACTGCAAAAGGATTCCAAATCTTCAGCCTGGAGAGAATATCCATCCACAATGATGGTATCAACATTTACCTGTGTTTATTACTAACTTTCTTTAGGATTTCATTCTACATAGAATAATACACAATAGAATATAACTTACTGAAAACCTACAAACTACTTTGTGAAACCATCTGGTCTAAAGATTACCAATTGAAAATTAAAATAGTCTAAATTTAGACGTCATTTTCCACTGTCAGGAAATCTGTAAATAAAACTGATTTCTTTATTATGTTGCATAACTGTATTTTTCACCACAATCATGGACTTTTCCTCACAATAAATTCAGCAATGTTTTACTAAAACACTCCCACGAAGGAGCAACAGGCCATTCACTTTAACAACAGTACTCACAATTCCGAAATGGATTTAAAACTAAACAACATAATACAACACAATGAACAAATTCCAGGAATTTTTATAGTTATTCCATTGGGAGAATGAATATATATGAACGGCTTCAATTAAAAACAAACAAAAACACCAAACATAAAGACTCTATTATTTATAATTTTACAGCTTTTTTAAAAGGGGTGACCATCATATCTTAAACAGCATTTAAACAAAATATAATCATCTTATTTTAAAAAATTAGAACATTACTATATTAATAATGCCAATTGACTTATACATACTATCCAATATACTAAATGAAATATGGTTTGAGTGGTCCACTTCTGCTTTAATACTTAAAATCTAGAATCCTGGGCTCAGATACTCAGCACCACACCCAGAAATAACTGGCCATGTAACCTTGAGCAAGTTACTTAACCCCAATTGCTTAAAAAAAAAACAAAAAAAAACAAACCCAAAACTTAAAATCTAAATTACTGCCTTTTTTCCCATGAACTATTCAATACTTACTTTATCAACTGGATTTTATTAGCAAATTAGATTATGCTGATGTGGGGCCAAGATGGTAGAGTAAGGGCAGGGACTCACCTGAGCTCTCCCCCACATTCCTCCAATCCCTATAATGACTCTAAACAAATCTTAGAGAGGTAGAACCCATAAAAAGATGGAGTGAAATAATTTTCCAGCCCAAAACAACTTAGAAGGTCAGCATAAAGAGTCTACTGTACCAGGGTGAGAGAGGAGTGTAGTATAACACTGTCAAGGAGATCAGGCCCCAGCAAACCAGAAGCAGGCCCCAGAGAGTCTTAATTAGCGGCAGTAGTGGTGATTTCCAGACCTTTCAGCCACATAGTAAGGGACAACTGGTCAGAGATTTACAGGGTTCCCTTCGCTGTTGCGTTGCCCATACTTGTTTTTGGATTACAGTCCTGGGTCTCAGTCCCAGTGTGGGGAGCACTAGCACAGTAGAGCTTGTGGCAAAAGGGTGGCAGGGATCCTGGTTATACTTCCAAGGTTGAAAAGAGTGCTTGTGATAGCTCACAAACCAGTGCACAGTACAGCCAAGTGGTAAACACACCTCTCCCTAGATCATACTATAGGAAGAGCCAAAACCTTACAGGTTCCCATAATTATCTCTGAAAACAGCTACACAAAAAACCTGAAGCTTAGGACAGTGACTCCTCCACTTGACAAGCAGTGCCCCATTGTGGCATTTAAGAGTCAAGAAATAGGTAGAGAAAAATTGGGAGGAGAAATGAGAGTGATGCAAGAAAACCATGAAAAGAGAATCAACACCTTGGTAAAGGAGGCACAAAAAAATACTGAAGAAAAGAACGCCTTAAAAAAAAAAGGCTATAAATGGAAAAAGATATATACAAAAATTAACTGAAAAGAAACTCTTTAAAAAGTAGAATTGGCCAGATGGAAAAGGAGGCACAAAATCTTACTGAAGAAAATAATTCCGTAAAAGTTAGAATTGGACAGGCGGAAGCTAGTGATTTTATAAAACATCAAGAAACAAACAAACAAAAAGAATGAAAAAATAGAAGAAAATGTGAAATCTCATTGGAACAATAATGGACCTGGAAAACAGATCCAGGAGAGAAATTTCAGAATTACTGGACTACCAGAAAGTCATTAATCAAAACAAGTGCCTAGACATCTTCCAAAAAATTAAGGTACAGTGCCCTGATATTCTAGAATCAGAGGGTAAAACAGAAATGGAAAAAACTCCCAGGAATATTATAGCCAAATCTAAGAGCTCCCTGGTCAAGGAGAGAATATTGCAAGCAGTGAAAAAGAATTGTGAAACCACAGTCAGAATTAACACAAGATTTAGCAACTTCTACATTGAAAGACTGGAGAGCTTGGAATAAGATATTCCAGAAGGGAAAGGAACTTGGATTACAACCAAGAATCACCTACACAGCCAAACTGAGAATATTACTTCAAGGGAAAGAGGACATTTTATGAAATAGAAGATTTTCAAGCATTCCTGATGAAAAGACCACAGCTGAAAGGAAAAACTGACTTTGAAATACAAGACATAAAAGCATAAAAATGGTTAAACAAGAGAAATCATAAGGGATTCGATAAGGTTAAACTGTTTAAATTCCTAAGTTGTAAAATTATATTTATAACCCCTAAAGTGTAACCTTGAACAAGTTACTTAACCCCAATTGCTTAAAAAAAAAAAAAAAGACAGGCCCTGAGGGGACCAGTTATCCAGGTTTTCACAACCTTGGTGTCATGTTTCTTTAATTCTTCATTTTTTCTCATCTCACATATTCAATCAATTGTCAAACCTCAGCAGTTTTACCTCCACATCCCTCACACTGTTGCCTTCTCTTTATGCACACAGCAAACCAGTAGCCCATGGCCTCACTGCCTTTCCCTTGGACTATTGCCACAGACTCCTAATTTGTTTCCTTGGATCAAGTTTCTCCCCATCCTAATCCATCTTTTATATGGCTGTCAAAGTCATTTTCCTAAAGTGCAAGTATTCCCTACTCAATAAATTCCAGCAGCTCCTGACTAACTCTGGGGCTAGATATTTTATCATCTCATCCTTTAAAATGTTAATAGCAGCTAGCATTCATAGGTTTGCAGTCAAGGTCAAGTGTCAAGGCTCAGATTTAGATAATCCTTTGTGTGAGGAACCGTTTGATAGGCTGTTAAGAGTATAGGGAGGATGGGGAGGCTAGGTGGCGCACTGACTAGAGCACTGGCCCTGGACTCAGGAGGACTTGAGTTTAAATTTGGCCTCAGACACTTAACACAAAAAACTAGCCATGTGACCTTGGGCAAGTCACTTAACCCCAACTGCCCCCAAAAAGAAAAAAAAAAGTATAGGGAGGAGAGCAATTTTTGAGGTTGGAAAGGTAGCTTGGGGACAGGTTTAATGTTATCCTAGAGGCAACACAGGAAGCATTGGAATGATTAAAGGAGTGACATGGAAACTCATAAAAGTGAATGTTGAAAATGAAAAATAAGTAATAATTTAAGAAAATCATTTTGGCAGCATCATGAAAGATTGATTGGAGTAGGGAGAGACTTGTAGCAAAGGGCCCCATTAAGCCATTATAATAGTCTAGGTAAGAAACAATGAAGGTCTCAACTGAAGTGGTGGCCATGTGAGGAGTGACAAAGGCACTGATGCAAAAAATGATAGGGAGATAGGAAATGGTAAGATTTGCCATCTTAATTTAGTATGTGGGGTAGAAAGTTAAGGTAAAGGGTAACAATAAGGCTGCAAACTTCAGTGACTATAAGGCTGGTGATATTTCCCCCTCAAAACAGGGAAGCTCTGGAAGGGGGATGCCTTTTAATGAATGGGACTGCATGAAAAGTATGATGATCCCTGTAGTCAGTGAGTTTACTTTCTAAGAGGCTGGACAATACATCTTATCAGTCAGTCAAAAAGGATTTGTCAAGTGCTCAAAAAATATCTGGTACTTTGCTAAGGGTTGGAGATAAAAAGAAAGGTAAACAAGGGGGAGACAACAAACAACTATATAAGGACATTTCAGAGGGAGAGCACTTGAAGTGGGGAGAGAGGGGGACCATGAAATTAAAGGCCTCTTTAACGGTCAAATTTGAAGCCAGTAGATAGATAAAAAATCCAGATTTTGAAAGGCTAGAGATTTTAATCTTGGAGGTAACAGAGACTTGCTGGAATTGAATAAGGGCTAATGTGTATCCCCACTTGGGCAGTTGAGGATGGATTGGAATGGGGAGAAACCTGAGGCAGGGAGAGCAACAGAAGGCTATTGCACTAGAGTCCACTACCTCCAATGAGGTAATGAGGACCCGCACCAGGTTGGAGACTTTGTGAATGGAAAGAGAAGAGATACTGCAAAGGCAGAAGTAACAATGCTTATAAACAGACTAGAAAGTGTGCTTGTAAGGATTTAAGGATGGTTGAGGTAGGGGATTAAATCAAATTCTGAGGGAGGAAGTAAGGGTCTAGGGAATTTAAAAAATGATGAGAAATAAGGAGAGTGATAATTCCTTACATCCTTCAAAACTATGGTTCTCGAAAAGCCCACTTCTACAGGAAGCTTTTCCTGATGCCTATAACTTTTAGTACGTTCCCTCCTAAATTCTCCTTATTTGGTTTTTATTTAAATGTTTATGTTGTCTCTTCACAACTGAACATAAAGTCCTTTAGAATGTCCTTAACATAACGGAACATAAAGTTCATAAGAGACTTTTTTAGACCAATTCTATTACGTTTAGAGAAATCTTCTGACCCTTGCTCTCCTTGTATTATACCCACTAAATTAGTCATGAAACATATTTCATTCACTCCTTTCTATGATACAAACTATTTTGGAAACTGAAGAGTGGGAATGCAAAAAGGTCAGCTTTTCAAAGATGTTGCACATAAGCTTTTATTTTATTTTGCTTTCTAGAGGGGGAAAAGTAGGACAATTGGGGTTAAGTGACTTGCCCAAGGCCACAGGGCTAGTTTTTTTGTGTTAAGTGTCTGAGGCCAAACTTGAACTCAGGTCCTCCTGACTCTCTAGGGCTGGTGCTCTATTCACTACACCACCTAGGCCCCCCCCCCCCCAACAAGATTTTTTTTAAATTTATTTTTAAAATTTTGTACTTTTCATGTCCCAAATTCTCTTGTCCATTATATAGCAATCATTTTATAATAAAAAAAAAAAACTGAATCAAAACTACTTTGCTTTTCAAGGTCACCTCCCAACTTCTTCAACTTTTAACTCTCCACTGGGTAGTCTTTATTATCCATTCTGTCTCTATCCCTGCTAACTCCCTAAATCCCATTACCTCCTCCTCCTCCTCAAACTTTTCATATCATTCCAACACCTGTGACATTTTCAAGATTCCAATCAAGATCCCCAACCTTCCTCTACTGCTCCCTTCACTCTGCCTTCATCACAACTACTAATCACCTCTTTATAGTCTCTTAATTCACCTCCCCATTCTTCCTGCATGTCTCTAGATCGAGATTTGACTCCATGATCTGCCATCTCTGCAGTTAGTTCCTAGCTGATGAACACCAATGGATAAACAACCTGATCTTACACTCTAAAATTATGATAAAAAGCCTGAACTAGATGCATACTTCTGCCCCACAATCATTCTACTTGATTATAAGCTAATCTCCCACTGCAACTATCATAAATTTTAACCTAACTCCTTAAGCCTCTAACTACATTATACCCACAATACTGTACTCAACACAGCAGATGAATCTTCTTTACTGATAACTGAGTCTCCTCATACCCCTTCCTTCTCAATACCTTTCACCATTACTGACAATTCTCCTCAGCTCTCTCAGATGAGGAAGTATTCTATTCTGCTTGCTAATTTAATCCTCTCTGGACCTTTGTGTAAATCTTCCTTGCTTCCTTCCAGGTCTCTGTAGTCACAATTTTTCCCTCATCTTTTTCTACCTCCCCTTCCTTTCTCAATGAGGCCCCTTTCTGATCTAATAACATACCCAGAGTCTTCACAATGTTTAAAAAACAACAACAACAACTCCCCTAGCTCTTCATAGCCTCTTTAGTGTTCCCCCAAATTATGCCCTTCCTTCTACATTTCTTGGAAATAATTATTCATGTTCATAGCTTCCACCATCACCTCTGTCAAACATTCTACCTCCAGCCCTGACCTCTCTTTTTCAGCTCAGGTAAAACGTCCAAAACAAAACTGTCTTTGCTCCCAAACCTGAATGACCTCGAAATTGCTGTCAGGGAATTCACTGAACATCTCACACTCAATACTTTGGGGTTACTTTTGACTCTTCCTTTACCTCTTACAACCAATTAACAACTCCTGTCTAGTCTTCTCTATTCTCTACACACCAGTGGTATGTAACTCAAATAAAAATGGGAGCCACTAAATACTACTACATAAAGATCCCTAGGGTCCAAGTACTGACTTAGAAAAAGACATATTACTGTATCTATATATTTTTTGATTATTGTGCTAAATATTTCCAAATTAGATTTTAATTTGGTTTGGGCCACTAGGGAATGTTATAAACAGACCACATGTGGCCTGACACTTCTGCTCTGCATCTAACAGAGATCCTTATGACCCACTATCTGGACTATTATCTAACAGGTGTCCCTTTAACAATATGGCCAAGACTTATGGAAAAATCTTATTCTACCCCCCTGCTTAAATTCCTTCACTCAAGATTAAGATAAAATTAACACTCAGCAGACTTCTCACCCTGGAGGATTTCTCCACTCAAGGTCTCTATAGTCCATGACTGGGGAATTCCTCCCAGAACTTCCACTCCTGTTTTGCCCCTGACTCTCCAGATTTCTCCACCTTTATACCTCCCCTTTAACTACATTTTTTTGTGATGCCTTCTTCCTAAGAATTTAAGCACCTCATTTCCCAAACATTAGTGGTAGTGTTTGAACTCAGATCTTCCTGATTCCAATTCCAGCATTATAGCAACAATCTGCCATGTCATATAAGGATACATTCCCCTTTCAGTTTTCTTCTCCTCCAAATTAAATTCTAAACTCATATAGCACTCTCACGAATATTTTGTTTTAAATAATAATTATTCATGTCATATTAGGGCAAAGACTGCATCTCACCTAAACTTTTAATCCCCTTGTACCCAGCAGAATGTTCCATCTGACTATTCATTTGGAAAGCAGGATGAAGTAAAATTGTGGAAAGAACTGGGTCTAAAGTAAGAAGCCAAGTTGTAAAAGTTTTTTAATCCTGTAAATTTCTCTGAAATATAATTTCGCCTACACCATCATTCTGCTGCTCATCTTTTTCTTTTTTAAAAATGGCTAATAAATACCTACAGAATTTCTCAACTTGCCATTCAAGCCTATGCTTACTTACCATGGTCTTTGCAACCTAATCACCACTAAATGAATCTCCTGTACTAACCAAGCAAGACTACACTGGTCATGTAGTGGCACTGAAGTGCTTTGCCATTTCCTTCTCCAGATCATTTTACAGATGAGGAAACAAAGGCAAACTGGGTTAAGTGACTTGCCCAGGGTCACACAGCTAGAAAGTGTCTGAGGCTAGATTTGAACTCATGCCCTTCCTGAATCAAGGTCTAGAGCTCCATGCACGCCACCACCTAACTATCTCATTCTTAGTTAACTGAAACCTAAGCCTATCCTTCCCAAGCCCAATTCCAACTGCTTTCCTCCTGCTAAACGCTATAGCATTTAAAGTCCAATTTATTAATCTGCTACTTATATGCTTCCTTTTATCATCAGTTATTTTTATATGTAATATAGTGACTACCCCAGTAAACTGCAAAATTTTTAGAGTAGGAAAACATTTTACACCTACTCATACCCCCAGTTTCAAATAACATTATTCTGTACAAACAGGTGGGTTAACTGGTCTGCAGCAGCAACTATACATACAAATGCACAAGAATTTTAATGATATAAGTGTAGAATAAAATGCTATGTTTATATTCATGGTTGTGGAATGTCTACATGAGTAATTAATTACAAGATCCTACCACAAGATAAAAACAGGCCTTTTGCTCATTTTTCCTTCCACAATTGCTTTCAATGTAACTAAGCATGATTTTTTAAATATGATAAGAGTACCATATTAATTTGCTTGGGATTTCCCCATGTTTCAAGAAATTTTTATAAGGCATCTTGACCCTGAAAATTTGTAGACAGATAACTTACTCAGATCCCAAGGGACCCATTAAGCTTGCCAGTTGTGACAGCCATGAGTCAAAAGATTCTGACAAGTTGTAACAAGTGACTGTAATTTCACCTTTTTTATCCATGTTTGTGACTTCAAGACCCAATAATAAAAACGAAGTAACCCATTATCTTTTTTGTTGGGGGAGGGGGGGGGAATTGTGGTTTCAATTAAAGTAGGAACAACATGAGGTATAGATCCTACAATAGCAAAACTGAGTTTTACATTCCTAGCTCTACTGTTTTAATCAAGGCAATGGATCTACTCTGTTAAGTATTAAAACAATTTAAAAATAGTTAAGCCCCACATGTTTATATAAACAGAGTAAATTTAAGTTAGGTACTTAGAAGGGATCTGGGATGTGAGGGCAGGGTATAATGGGAAGCAGAGATGTATTGCTTTAATACATAAAAACAATACAATTACAAGGCATGTATGAGACAAATATTCTGCATTAAGGATCTTTAAGAGATTATCTAGTCTAATCCTCTCATTTTAGAGGAGACCCAAAAAAATGACTTATCAAGTCATACGGTTAGTAATGGAGGCCATGCAAAAATAAGATAAACCACATTCCCAAATTCTACAACTTAATATGTGAAATAAGAGGTTAACATGGAAAGCATCAAAGTATGCTATGACACTGGGCTGCTCCTGAACCTATTTCCTTATCTGTGAAATTAGGTATAATAATACCACCTATACCCATAATACCTATAACCACCTCTAAACCTGAGAGATGTGATATTGACCAAATGAGATGTGTAGCAAGCTTTTAAGAAAGCCTATATAGTATTATAGAAACATTAGACATTTGCAATAAACAAATAAATGGGATCAGAGGACTACTGGTGCTATGAGCAAGTCATACAAAGAATTCCAAAAATCTATACCTCTTTCTATCCAAGGCAAAAAATGCGAAGGAAAAACTGACAGATGCTAAATAAATACTTTTGTCTGCCAGACAAAAAAAAAACCTATTCATTTTATGCTGATTGCTTGTTCCCTGGACCTCTTCTTACACCAAGTCCAAAGTTGTGGTAAATAAAGCTCTGTAACCGACTTATTCAGTATCTACATTTGTTACCAAGTCGCAGATGATTTCCCACAAGCAGGAAACAGACAAAACAGATTTATTGTTAGCAGTTTCTTTGTAATATGCTTACAACATCAACTACAAACTTTATTCAGTAATATGGTTTTTGTTTTGGTGACAGGGCCAGGCCAGTCAAGCTTCATTCTTCTCAGCTGTCCTAACTCTATGAACTTTGCTACCATATGACCTTCTGCAAGTACCTTCCCTTTGGCCACCTTCAGCTCCCTTTTATTGGTATCTTGCTACATGAGAATATAAAGCCCCAAAAAGCCAATGAGGAGAAGAATGCCTCAAAAAGCAAATTTATCTTTCTTTTTGCCATCCCAGTGTTTAGCAAAATGTGCCTGTCACAGAGCAAATGCTTAATACCTGCTGCCTTGCCTTTACTAAAATTGTTATATCAAGAAATAGCTAGAAACTAGCAAACCATTTAATTAGGACTTGTTATTAAAAACATTTGTGAGATTTAAAAAATCTTCTTCAAGACTAGTGTTCTTCCTCTTCACAAAGACCACCTCAGCCCCAAAGGAGAAATAAAACTAGTTTGCTACATAATTAAAAAAAAAAAAACAGTAAAAATTATGAGTACCAGTAAAATACAGAAAGTTTCAACCAAGTGAATTTAGAATAAAGTCATCTTACAATGCAATGCCTAAATGAACATAAAAAAACACTAGTATTAATGTAGTGCTAGCTTTAAAAAGTTTTACAACATGCTTTACATGGGAGGGGGGCACGAAGCCAAGATGGGAGAATAAAAGCAGGAACCTGCTTGGGATTCTGCTCCAACAACCTCCAATACCTATTAAAAAAAAAAAAAAGACTCTAAACAAATCTTAGAGTTACAGAACCCACAAAGTGACAGAGAAACAAATCTCCTGCTGAAGGCAACCTGGCAGGCCAACAGGAACAGGGGCTGAGTAGTCCCACATGAGCAGTGTAGGCCCAGATCTGGGGTGGCCCCAACCAATGACAGACTGGACAGAGCAGACCGTAGGAGAGTGAATCACTGGTAGCCATGGCAGTTTCCAGACTTCACAACCCATAAATGCCAAAGACCAAGTAAGAGGTCAGTGGGGGAATGCTGTTGGAACTGGGGGAGAGAAGAGCAAAGTCCAGCCTTGCCCCCAGGGAGGCAGAAGTGGTGGCCGGCTGCAGTTGATGCCATAGCAGGTACTTCTGGAACTCCTGGCCGACAAATCGTGGGGGCACCAAGTGGCTGACCAGAGGGCAATTGTTGGAATCTCTTTGCTGAGAGGCAGGATTCTCTTGCTTTGCCCTGCTTGGATCTGGGTCGCAGTCTTGGGGGGAAAAGCACTAGTGTGGCAGAGCTTGTTGAGGCTGTAGAGAGGTAGTCTTCCTCACAGTTCTGAGGCAGGTGCCTAAAAGAAGCTCTGACAGCTGTGCAAAACCCCAGAAATTTGCGACACAGCACTCTCCACTCTGGAAGCAGAGTTCTACTGTGACAAGTGTTCAAAAGTCAAGTAACAGAGGAAGCAAAAATTAAACTACAGAATCATTTTTCCAGTGACAAAGACAATCAACACACAGAACCGGAAGAAGACAGCAAAGTCAAAGCTCCTGCATCAAAATCTTCCAAAAAAAATAAGAACTGGTAGCAGGCAATAGAGGAGCTCAAGAAGGATTTTGAAAATCAAGAGAAGTAGAGGAAAAATTGGGAAGAGAAATGAGAATGATGCAAGAAAATAATGAAAAATCGAGTCAACAGCCTGCTACAAGAGACCACAAAAAATGCTGAAAAAAATAACACCTTAAAAGGTAGACTGACTCAGATGGTAAGAGGCCCAAAAAGCCAAGAGAAGAATGCCTCAAAAAGCAAAATGCTTTACATGTATATCTAGTTTGGTCCTCATGGTAACCTTATCACCCCCATTTTATAAATGAGAAAACCAAGGTTGAGAGAAGGTGAGTATCTTGCCCAGGGTCACAGATCTATTAAATGTCTAAGGTAGGATTCAAACTCAAGTTTTCCCATTCCAACACCTAGCTGATCCTAAGATATTAAAGCCTAAGACTGACACCTTTCTTAGTTACAATCATTAAAAACAAATTCCTACCTTCACACTGGTTCCTTGGAAGAATTTTCCATCTTGTCTTTATCACATTTTCCAAAATTTGTAGTCCATAATACTGAAAATTGGATAACAGAGGTATGTGAACATATTGTTCTAAGGCTGATAATAACTTTCAGGATTCACATTCAGACAGACATTCACACGTATATATCTAAAGTTTCAAAAAGGTATTAAACTACCAAATTTAATTATACATACATTAAACAAAAATCTATTCACCCAATTACTGAGTTGTTCATGCATTTTCCTTGTTTTATTGTTTACTATACTATATAAAGTCCTGCTGTTTGATCATGCTCACACCAGGAGGAAGAACCAAATAAAAGGCCCTTTGGCAGCCAAATGGGCTATCTGTAGAAAAGAAAGTAGTAGCCAGATATGAATTCGCAGCATAATTGACTGTTTATATGCCCAAGTACTTTAACACAACCACACTTCTATGAATTTAGTAGCTTAGATGGTATATCAAGCTTCCTAGCATTCTTCTATGAGTTATATAATAAACTCTTGGCAAAGTATAAGACATTCTCATAGGTACTTTCTATAGAAAGTGGTCACAAACTTCACTGGTGTGTTACTTAAGGAGCAGCAAGACAACCCACAGGTTTACTTAATTTTAATGCCCACCCCTAAGGTAGCTATTTCTACTTATTTAAAGATAAACTTTTGAACACAGTCAAAATAACACATAGAATGCATGTTGCAATCAATTATTCTTTACCTTCCAGGTATTCCTAAGTATAAAAATCATGACTAATAGCATGAGTTAAAAAGAATGACCACTTGATAAGCCATTTCTTCCTCCTGTTACTCTAAATAGTCAAGTATTTGTTCTTAGTACGTTATTACTCAAAATAATAAAAACGACCAATTTAGAATGATCAGGCAAGAAGAAAAGGAATAAAAATGCTGTGGTGTCTCTAAGTATTTTGTTCTGGAGGAAGACAAGTAATAATAATATCTGAAAGGTAAATTCATTCACATACATAAGTTTAGATTGCAAGTTTTGGCTGCGAATAAGAGTTCATCTTTAAAATGGTTAGTTATTACACAGTAAAATAGGATCATTAGTATTTCAACCAAAGGGATCATATTAATGGTCATATTATCCAAATCACAATGTAGACTGTCCCAAGCTACACTGTATTAAGAAAAATATATAGGTAGATGTTTTTGCTGTTTTCTTTCATTTTTACATTGCATACATTTCTAAGAAAAATTGGCCATTCAAATTCTGCATCTGCAGAACATTTCTGGAAAAACATGAGGCCAAAATACTTCTGCAATCACAGATTAATGCAATTTATGTTTTCATAATCAGCAGTAAATATGGAAACTTATCTAGTTATAATCCCTTTATCTCCTTAAAAGTACATAAATATTGGTGGAGGCTAGGTGGCGCAGTGAATAGAGCACCAGCCCAGGAGTCAGGAGGACCCACTTAACACAATAATTAGCTGTGTGACCCTGGTTAAGTCACTTAACCCCAACTGCCCTCCAAAAAGCAAAAAAATAAAAATAAAGATTATAAATATTAAATCATTGAAATTCTGAAAAGTTCAAATAAGTCAACATGCCTTCATCTAAATTTATGAAAAACTTTTGTCCACTATGAAATTATAGCATGACATTCTTAAAAACCAATACGATGCTGTGTATATATGAAAATCAAAAATTGGTAGGGGTGAGGAGAAAAACTCAATGCTGCTTCATAAAACAACCTTAAAGCTAAAAACCCCCAAAAAACAAACAAACAAACAAACAAAAACCAAAACCAAAAAAAAAAAAAAAAAAACCAAAAAACAAAACCCTGCACCAGCCACATATAATCTGGGGGTTATTAAATCTTTTTTTTTCCCTTCTACACAAATGCCTCCAAAGAAAGTCTTGTCATTTAAACAGAAATAAAAGGCTAACCTGGACCAATGATTTAACGTTTTATCACTGTGAGGAACATGAATTAAAGCATTTATCATTTTAAAATGTTATTTATAGTAAAGTTTATGTACATTTCCCATCTTCCTCGTTACATATTTTCATATTCCCAAACTTTGTTACTGTTTTGCAGTTCTTTTCTATCATTCAACTGTCTCTTTACTAGTTCTTCATTGCCCACCCCACCATCATCACAAAACAGAAACTATTTGAACTTAATTTTTCTGTCACTCCACTAGACAGTTTAGGGGTAAAATCCAATTAAATCCTTTCCAAGAAAGTTCAAAGCACCTTTTATACCACTATCTTACCATCAGGTTAATTAGGCTAGGGAATTAAAAATTTTAGATTACAGAAAATTATGGCATAAAGAAGCCTCTAACTTTGGTGGGGGGGGGGAAGGTGGGAAATTTGGTTCAGAATTTCAAAATGGATTTTTTTTAAAAAGGAAATTACTATAAAAATTACAAATACTTCAAAAAGTTTTAAGGCACTCCTAAGAGGCTCTATTTCTGCTTCACACTATCCCATGCCTTAAGACTTGTGGAAATCCACTGCTGAGTTATGAAGATGAGGGACAGATAAACAGCAAAGACTAAATGAAAAAAGAAATGCATGAAATGATCCCTATGGTAGAAATTGCTACTGCACCCTTAATTACTCATTCTATGCATTGAATACCCTTTCCCCGCCCACCTCCCAAGAAACAAAAACAATTGATGAACAGAATTCAGTTAAAGGGAATCAAAAGGGTAGACCTTGTGGAGGCCTGCCGTCAAAGCCTAGCTGTGTCAGTTGCACAGGAAGACACCCCTTTTCTTCCTATTACAAGCAATCAACATAATGGAACATTATGATTAATATCAGGTAGTGTTAAACAGCTTTAAAGAAAAAAATGATTGCATAAAAAGCCAAATGTCAGAGTGCATAAATTTAGCACCAAATCATTTGTAATTTATGTAAATTGAAGAATTCTTTACCTGTTGCTTTCTTTCTGTTCCTCTAATCATCTCATTTTTCACAAGACAAATTTGAGTTTTTAAAAATACTGTTGATAAATCAACTTAAACATTAGTAATGTCTGTCAGTATAAAAAGCAAAATTTACCAGCCAAGCAAACAGGCAAACACTGTTACTTAAGGTTAGCACTTTGAGGAAGTTCTGAACTGTAATTTTCCCTAAAATTTACAAGATTAAAAACTATTTAATATTTTAAAAACTGTTAATTAACACAATCTGATTTCAGAAACAAATTGTGAAGATGGCTAGTTTCTGTTTTAACACAAAGCATACAAATAGAGAAACCTTTGTGTATATTAAACAGAATGCCATGCATGTAATTTTATTACTTTTAATTATTTTACAGCAAAGTGAGAATCAAGTTTAAAACAGTCAAAACACATTTTGATCAGTCTTTCTGTTCAAACTTTTAAGAAAAAAAAACAAAACAAAACAAAAAAACAAAACACAAAACCTGAATCATACATTTTAAATTGCAGATAAAAACGGAGTACTGTCCCATTAAAAGCATTGGTACATGGTGTCAGTGTTTAAAGCTAACCATAGGCCTGTACTTGCCCAAAATAATCCCTTTGATTAGATTATGTTTCATCTCTGAATAATAATCAGAATCTACACAATTCAGACCTGCATACATATAAACTCTTAAAAAAGTGGGGATGGGAGAAAAATCACACCTTGCATACTAGTCCTGAGAACAAAACTTCATAATTTAATTGTTAGGACTATTTGCCAAGGGTACAAAAAGAAATGTTATGTTTCTTAGAGTGGATTAAAATTTGAAGTAACTTCAGTAATTAAACAGGACAAAATGATTTGAAGTAACAAATGCTAGTGCACTAAATGAGATACCTTCCTCAAAGTTTCTGTATGGAAGAAATGGAGAAGTATGAATTTTAAAACCACCACTTGCTTACTTTCGTGTTCATATTCTGTGAAAATTCCAAAATTGTATCAACTCTTGTCCATGCATCAGGATGTTCCTTTAAGTGTGTCAAGACTTCCTGAGCCATTCTTTGCTAAAAAAGTTACAAAAAACAGGAAAGATTTTAAAAGTTGCTAATTTTACTTTTAAAAAACATCAATAGAAGTATAATTAATCATTATTTTTTCTCAAGCAGATCCAACAAATGCTTTGAGTAGTTTCTTATACATAATACTACATTGCAGAGGTAGTGTTAGATTAAGCAGTAGGCCCAGAGTCAGTAAGACTTGAGTTGAAATCCAGCCTCAGCTACATACTACTAGCTGTGTGACCCTGGACAAGTCACTTAACTTTAGCCTGCCTCAGTTTCCTCAACAGCAAAATGGGGATAATAACAGCAACTACCTCTCAAAGTTGTTAATAGGATCAAATAAGTTAATATTCAGCTTTTTTTTGGCTTTTTGGAGGGGGGAAGGCAGGGCAAACAGGGTTAAGTGACTTGTCCAAGTTCACACGGATGGTGTTAAGTGTCTGAGGTTGGATTTGAATCCAGGTCTTCCTGAGTCCAGGGCTGGTACTCTATTCACTGCATCACCCTAGTATTTTGCATGTCTTAAAAGTGCTAAATGCTAGCTATTATCATTAAACTACAGTTTGAATACCTAGACTAATTCCTTTGTATTTTTTCTAAGCATAATTAAAAAAAAATTTAAATCATTCAAGTTCATTAGAGTATTTACCATAGTAAAACACTACTTACACCCTGTATCTTAGCAAATAATATACTTTTATAAATTTAACCCTAGAATAAAGGGTCAGTGTGATAAAAACAAATATTCTTTGAAGCAAATTTATTCATTAAGGGGATTATTTCATTTTTCTTTGTATTCCTAGGACCTAACATAGTGCCCATAGAAGGTACTTGGTGTGTACTTATTAATTTAAATATACACATATATGTGTTTTCACACACACACACACACACCTCTAACAACCCATATAGAGGGGCAGAAAAATCAAACTGCATAAAGTTATAATTTGGGGTGGGAAGGAAAAAATTTCAGCTGTTACAAAAAACAAAACAAAAAACTATAGTTAAGATGAAGAATATTTTTAAAAATCTTAAGCATGGAGAATCACCCAAGCAAACAAAAGGACAGAACACTGCTCATAAAAAACCCAAGAATCCATATCATATAAGCATTATTTACAAACAACAGAAAAATTATGTAACTTGGTCCTTACTTTCAAAGGAACTATTCTATGCATTCAGAGTCCCTTCTTTCTAATCTGGCTCCAGTTCAACTTTGAAGGCCTTAAATCTGGTATTCCAATATGGTTAGTTATCTTCTTCACACCTATGCTCATTAATCAAAATGCTACTCACCTTTCAATACTCATCTTGAATGACACCTATTTGCTCTTCAACAATTCTTTCCAACCTGTCTTAATTTCCTTAAAATCTATTATAAGCTTGAGTTAAGAGATGGAAGTAACTTTAGTGATAATCTGGTCTAACACTTTTATTTTACATTTAGGGAAACCAAAGTCTATAGTGGTTAATGACCCAAAGTGACATTTGTAAATGGCAGAATGAGATTTGCCTGGAGTTAGCTTATCTTAAAAAGACTATTAGATTTGGAATCAGAGGACTTGTATTCAGTTTCCGGTTCTACAACTATTTGACTCAAGGTAAGAAAAGCTTTGGTCTTCAATTTTCTAATCTGTAAAATGAGATGACTGAACTAATGGCCCTCTCTAAGATGTCTTCTACCTCTAAATCTTATGATCCTTTAACTCCAAATTCAGTATTCCCCCACACTAATACCTCTTAGTCCTTTATTTGAATTATTTGTTATTTCAACGTTGAGATAGCACAACTATAAGTTCAGCACAGTTAGAATACCAACTCTAAGATTCTTCCTATTGAAGCCATGTGGCTACACAAGCTATTAGAAAAATGAAGCTTCTAAACTACCCATGATCCTTAATTATCAGGTTTCAATGTATATGGGCCATTAAATCTTACCTTCCATAAGATCTAACCAATAAAAAAAGCTTAAACATTTAAATAACAAGTTCTGTTCTTTATGACTTTCACAATTCCAACAAACAATTCTAATCAGAAGTTCACATTACATGTAACTCACATTTGTATTTTTACATATCAGATGCCTAGTTTACAACATGGCATAAGACAAGCAAATGTACTTATCTCAATTTGTTTCAGTGACTAGGCAATCTTTGGACTGATCTGAATCATGCTATTTCAAGTCAATATTTCAACTAACCTTTTCATGATGTCAAACGTAGAAAAAATATCTTTTTATTTTTTCATTGGCAGAGCTATAGCCAGGATAGGAAATTCCCTCTACTAATGTAGCGTGGCACCTCCTCTAAAACTTATATTCTTAAAGAACTGCCTAGAACACTGAGATATGCCCAGGGTTACAGTTAGTATGTGATGGAGATAAAGCTTGAACTCAGGTCCTCCTGGTTTTGAGGCTGGCCCATTATCTACTACAACACATTATCTCTTTATTTAAATTGTACTTATGTCAAAAACATTTTACAATTTATTAACAAAAATTTATCATCTATCAAGTGAT
The DNA here is from genome assembly GCF_028583685.1 of Petaurus breviceps papuanus. Taxonomy (NCBI): domain Eukaryota; kingdom Metazoa; phylum Chordata; class Mammalia; order Diprotodontia; family Petauridae; genus Petaurus; species Petaurus breviceps. The sequence goes on along the minus strand of NW_027187342.1, from coordinate 12,859,519 downwards.
AACAAAGGAACTAGATAGTAAATATTTGTTATGTAAAGAGCCATATATTATTTCCTTGAAATTTATATTACTTTAGCAGGGTATCTATATATCAATAATTGTTGAGGATATAGAGAAGGCATCAGGGGCCCTACAGATTTTAATTTTCTCCATAGCTTAGGATGTGCTAATTCCCAGAAGCAGGAAAGCCAGGTGCCATTTATAAAAGGAGTCAAAACATTGTTCAACATTTCCTAAGCAATCACTGAGTGGGCCTAAGAATGCTTCGGTGCCTTCGTGTGAGTCTCAGTATACAATGGAATTGTGGTGGGGTTATACCATAGTAGAAAGACACTTGGTAACATGCACGCTGCCCACAGGAAAGTTCTCAACATATTACCTGTGAGAATCTACATGTGATCTCATAGTCAATGCTAAAATAAAAATAACTTTAGAAGAAGAAAATTTTATTTCTCTCAGCTAACACCTATAAATTTTGCCTCCAATTAGTTTTCTTAAACAATTAACAACAAAAACCTAGCATCACATCAGTGAAGCAGGAAAAAGAAAAGAAAAATGTTTAAGAATTCTAAACATTATTCTAAAGCTATACAATTCCTGGTAAAATATTTTCCTGACATTTCTAATAGGCTGAATTATTGAGTTAAAATAATGCTACCAAATCAAAAGAATGTCATAGTGAAAGAGAAATACCACTTTTCCCCTAGCCATCTAATATCACACTTCATGTATTACTTTCTAAAGTGCAGGCATTTGGATTTTGTTGAATTTTATGATATACTGACATTTTAGTTTTCAAATTAGTCAAAATATTTAGTTTTTTTCTATACACAAAAAAGTCAGATATCGTTTCCACAACTCACATTCTACATGTGGTTCCTGGGCCTTAGAATTGCCTTTTATTTCTTCTGGTCTCCTAAGAAACTGCTTCTACATCTGAGGTAGCACTACTGCATACTCCTGCTCTGGTGCTTCATGTCATCCATTTGTAGAAAGGCTTCTATCCACACATCAAGAGCCACTAGCAGTTTAAAAAAAAAAAAATACCCTTTCCTTCTCCCCTCCAAAGTCACATGGGTCTCTAGATAAGCTAATTAAAAACTATACCCACTTTTCATTTGTTACCAGCATGGAATAGAAGATTAGCACAAAGGCAAAACTTGGTGAAACCATAGTATCATGTTAGATCTTTTAATGACCTTAAAGATCACACTAAAGCTGGAACTTTATGAGATTAGGAAGCTAAAAATTCACTGGTAGTATCCTTTGAAACACTGTCAACAATGGATTAAAATAAAACAAAAAATCATGAGTAAATCTTACAAACCCAATCAGTTTTAGATTTTTATTAAAAAGTAAAAAAGAATGACTCCGTTTGTAGGTGACTATCTTTTGGCTACCGACTTATAATGTGAGAAAACTTAACATTAAATACTGTTGGGAGGATGTAACATACTATATATATAAAGAACCATACTTCGTCTTATTAAACCCTTAACAAAACAGGAACTTTTTTGGAAATAGGTTTGTAATTTTAAAACCCTTCAAATAAAATTTGTAACTTACTTCTTATTAATCAACATTAAGATTAATCTATTTCAAATCCAGCCTCAGACACTTAACACAAAAACTATCCTTGTGACCTTGGGCAAGTCACTTAACCCCAATTGCCCTCCAAAAAAAAAAAAGAGGTTCAAACAGTGCTCTCTGGATAATATGGAAAGGATCTTCTAAGCAGTAAATCAGTGCAATAACAAATTTGAGCACAATCCCCTCCCCGCCATTTTTAAGTACAAATGTTCCTCCCAAAAGCAACCATTTTCACACATTTTAGGTAGCATAAAGGAAAAGGTAAGTATCAAGCATCTTATGTTTGATGATTTTGGTCTTACTTTAATTCTAAACAGTGAATTCTAATTCTAAAGTATATTTTTCGAAAATACACTTTTGGGAAGAGTAATATAAAGAGCAGCAAAAGTTGAATACAAAGATAGCATCTCAGGAGTCCTGACCTAAACTCAAAACAAAGTCTTTAAAAGAAAAAAAAACCCCACTGAAACACCATTTTAAATCAGAACCTCATTTAAGACTGTAATTTGCATTACAATGGTTCATTCCTAAATATACTTAAAATTGTGTTAAAATTGCATATCCCATCTACCAGATCTGATAATCATTTTGACAAACCATCCAGCTTAGATTCTTAAAGTCTGACCTACTATCATAGTAAAGAGCTTTATAGTTCCTTTTCTATAATATTGGTATATGAAAAAAAAAATTTAAGCCTTTTTATCATGTTGGAAACCAGAGGAGACATTAGGTAACAAGGCATATGTAATCAGGAATCTTATTTAGAAACAAAATAGTTATTGCTCGCCATACTCAGGGCTGGATTTCTAATCAAACAACAGGTCACTTTAAAGTATATTTGTCCAACAGAGCCTGTTAAGAATCCATACTAGTGCAATATTTATGAATTCTTACTGTGCAACTATTAGAAAAAAGTAAAAATGCTTAGCCTTCCAAATACTATATGTCAAGGATAGTGTGCTAAGTGCTTTACAATTATAATGGCATTTGACCCTCACAACAAACCACTGTGGTACCATTATTATCCCCATTTTACAGATGAGGAAACTTGAGGAAAACAGAGGTTAAGAGAGTTGCCCAGGATATCACAACTGGTAAGTATCCAAGGCTGGTTTCAACTAAGATTACAAATGATTAACTATAAACCCCTCACAGGATTGTTAGGAGTCTCAAAGGAGAGAATGTATTTGAAATACTTTACAAAACTTTAATGTCAGCTATTGTTGTCATCTAATTAAGAAATAAACCTTCATTAACTGACAGGGGTTACATATTTTAGGACATGATTCTCCATGGAAAACCAAGACCATTATTACCCAAAGTCTAAATTCTGCAAACTGCCAAGAGGAAAGGAAATACATATATCCATGCGTGTACATGTTATCCATATGCATGCATTCGCAGAAGTGCCTTCATTTATTTCACACCTCCAAACCTGTTTGTGTGGCTAAGTCTCCTTTAAGAGTATTAAATCATATTCCCTAATACAACTTTTATATCTAAATATCAGAAGAATACTTACAACCTATGTGAACTTGGGCAAGTTATTTGAATGTATGAATGACTTAAGCACCTACTACTTTCTATGTGCTAGGACTATGCTTGGTGCTGTTGATACAAATAGAAAAAATTGTCAGGCCCTGCCCTCAAGGAACTTTACAATCTAATGAGTGAGATAAAACACATAGGGAAATTGTGGCTAAGAATGGTTATTTTGGTCCCATTAAGCTACAGAGATGGTAAGTACAACCATGAGGCAGTTAACTTTTCCAGAAGGAATGATAGTACTAACTGAATTACTGATTCCAGATCCTACTTTATCCCTAAGCTTCAATCATCTCTTCCAATTCTATGTACATCTTTATTATATAAGATTAACTTAGACAAACCACACTGATTGGTTAAGTGGCAGGCTCATCACCAGAATCCACTTATATCAAAGTTCTAAAATAACTTACAAAAATTCTTCTTTCCACAGATTGTCATTTCAATCTTCATCAGTCCTAATTTTTATACTTTACCTGGGCTCCTTCTCCATGGTACAAGCAATTCACCACACTGTCCAAAAGATTGATATCCAGTTTTTGGCTGAAATCCAGCAGCTGACGAGCTGCATGGTCTGCTAACATTGTCATAATTGCTGGCATAGATTACTGCAAATAGAGAAAAAAACCAACAACAGAAGATCATACCTTGAAGTTATTGTTGATCAAAAATAATTTTTATTTATAAAGGAATTTTATTTGATTCCAGCCAAAGCATTTACCAAAACTATTAATAAATTGTACTTTAGGTGTTATCTCACTGAAAAAAAATAATAATAGAGATAATTGGACATTATCAGACTTGAGGCTAAAGCAAAATGATCGCAATTTTCCAAAGTGGGGCCCCTTAAACAACTACTATTAGCTTGCCTAACTTCAAAATGTGGGCATGTAATAAAAGTTTGCAGCAAAGCATTTAAGTACTAGTCTAGGGATAAAGATGAACAGGGTTCAGATCTCAAATTCGGCCCTTAAACAACTGTCACCTTAGAGGTTAAAAAAATATATCATGTCTGTGGATCTGTTATCAATAAGTCAAAGAAGGCTAACCTTCTAAGGTCCCCTCTAGCACTCTGTGAGAGGAGAGCTCAGGATTGGGAATTTCAGAGGATCTGGCTTCAAATCCAGCTTTGGTCACCTGTGTGACCTTGGCTTAGCCAATTTACCTATCCCTTTTGATCCTTTTCCAGCTCTACTTCTATGGCCCTATAAGAAAAAAAGTTATTTTAATAATCAAACCCACTAGCATCCCCTTGGCTTCTTAAAAAACTTTGTTATTTTGAATATCTAATGAAACTTCCTACATGCTCAAAGAAAAATCAATATTTGCTTGTATCCAAGAAAACAAATTAAAAACATGTTTTTGGAACCAATAAAAAAAACATCTCTCTTGCCTGTCAATGAAATGCAATGTAGGGAAATCCTAATTACTTTGTTTTCAACAACTTTATAATAGAGTAGAGTTTACCTAGCTGGCTGAAAGCCTACAATTTTGTTTTTCCAAATTTATATCTTTGAAGCCCTTCTATACCTTTTCCCCAGTCAATAGTATATGAATGGATTGTTTGGTATTCTTTTTTGTTTACTTCTAAATATAACTAATAATTTCTACCAATGGTCATTTATACTTTCTGGTCTAAACCAACTTCATTAAGTAGGAATAGCATAGAAATTTTCACCAGCAATATCAAAATGAGAAGTCATAACTACATTAATTCTTTCAACATTGAAAAAGTTGAAGACTATGTTATTATAACTTTCTAAAATTAAAACTACAAGCAAAAGCCTAAGATTGAATGATGGTTTTTAATTTGTAGTTGATGTGGCTTATTTAGCCTATTCCCTGAAGATGTAATTTCTTTGTATTAATTTCAAAGTAAAAAAATTAAGTTATGACATTTTGATTAAATAAAATGAAACTCCTAAAGTCAATATTAGTTTAAAAATGCAATTTACCCTAAGACATGAAAAAGCAGAAATTATTTTAAAGACTTTCTAAAGAGATTAAACAACTTAACTACTTTCAAAATATACTAATCTATTAACTAGTTTACAACCAGGACATCAATTCTTTAAATCTAGGTGTTGCACAACACATATTTTTAGAACACAGCACCTGTCATAAGCATAGCTACAAAATCTTGGGTCAAAAATAACTACTGACACAAAGAAAAATGGAAATCTCTTTCACACATGCTCTCAATGGTGCCAGTTACTCTTTTCTTTCCCAAATGTAATTTTAAAAAATTCTAAGTAGAATAAAGGGTGGCAACATTTAAGTTGAGAAAACAAATTCACTCATGGAACAGGAAATTTAAACCTCAAAAGTGTTCTTTAATTAGGACTGAATGATTAGCAATGAAATACTTAACTTTTCCCTCTTACTTGGGTCTACTCAAGTACATTATTTGTTAATGGATGGAAGAATTTATATAATTGCTTTTTATGAAACTTTTAAGTGCTGCATTTTACTGATTAGGGTCAGCCTCTACCCCCCATTCCTTTTTCTGTCTTCTGTAGTATCTATTTCAAGGTTGTTAAACGAGTCAATCCCCCCCCAATAAGGATAGTATTGGGTCACTTTCAATACTATGTCCAAAATGACCCACCTATGCTTGAAGTACAGAAATGGGAGCTTTGTGGTCAATGTCTTGAGTTCAGCCCCTCCAAAAAAAAAAAATCTAGAAAAATTCACCTTCCTAACCATCAGTTTTAAGCTTCCTCTCTCCATTGAAGATTTTAAGTGTTAGCAAAACCCGGAAGAAAATATCCAATTGCCAGGTAAAATACCTTTTCTTGCAGCCCCCTCCACTCCAAACACCAGTTAATTGGGTTCCACAAGGGATTAACATTTTATCTGATCTAGTACGGCCCAGTGAAGGCTTTTGCACTTCAACAGAAACAAGCCAAGAGCTACACACTGCCACCCACTATCCAAAAACCAGAAAAATCATAACCGTTGCTTAAAGATAAATTCACAATAGGTCAAAGACAAGTCGATACAAGGAGACAGCTACTTAGGTGTGTGGGAAGTAGCCAGCTTCATTCAGGAGAAACACCCTCCCCAGCTTTCCGCCGGCCTCCCACCCAAAATTGACTGTGCTGCACTTCTAACTATAGAATTCAGTCAGGGGCACTCACCCCCGCCCTTACTCAGTAAAGGTATTTAGACCAAATGCGACTTAAGTTCACCGCCCCAGTCCCAGTGTAACAAGGAATGTACGTGATCAGAAGTGGACCATAGCAGAATTAAAAAACAAAGCCCGCTCCTTTTCTACACTCTTACCCTCCCCAACCTCACACACCCCATCCCCGGGAAGGGAGTAGATTTAAAGTATTCATACTAGAATGCCAGCCCTAGTAAATTAAGTTTATATATTTTTGAGTCTAAAGGTGCATAAAGCCATCTAGCATAAAGTGATCTTTATTTAAGCTCTCAGTATAAAGTATAAAGGTACCACTTTACGATTTTAACCAAAACGGTCTACTTTCCAAAGCTTTAAAATACACGCACACGTATGTGTGTACACGTACACATACACACACGCGAGAGTCCTGGAGTTGGCTTGCAGAGGGAGCAGCTACACTGCAGCCCCTCCCTCCTCCCGATCCCAGCTCTCTCTACCAGGGGGCCACGTGATTCAGGCGGACGTTTCAATGCTGCTGCTGCTGCTGCTGCTGCTGCTGCACTCAATATTTCTGGAAACTTCCACTCATAATAATTTACAGAGCTGTTCCCCAAATCATCCCAGCCAACGGGGGAAGCCCTCAAACTAGCACTTCGGGCCCCTCCTAACTACCACCGTCCCTCTCCCTTCCATCACCCCCCCCCCGCCCTCCCCGCACACACTTACAGTCCAACAGCAGCGGTTCGCCTCCCGCGGCCGTCTACCCCACCTCCCTCCCCTCCCACCACCCCAGAGGTAGAAGCTGTTCCATTCAATTGCAGGCACACCACACACCAAGGCCCGTACCCCCATTCGGGGGCCTTTCCCACCGCCGCACCGCGGACCGCCCCCCCACTCCGATCCTCCCACTTCACCCCACCCATGATCTTTCCTTCCACGGTTCGTTCCAGCTCTGGCTCCCGAGCCCTCAGGATTACACTCCCCCCCCACCCAAGACTCCCCAAGATCACTCATTTACATGTTCCGACTTACCCAGAGATTGAACCAATTGCCTCGTCCTTCCTTGGGGGAGGGGGGCTGGGAAGGGATGAGGAAAGGTGGGGAGGGGGGAAGGAGGGGAGACGAAGGTGGGTTTCACAGTTTGCCCACCTTAAAAAAAAAGGAAATTAAAAAATGAGGAGAAAAGGGCAACAAAAAAAAGCTCAACGTTTCACTCTTCCAATGACGCCTCCCCCCCTCACACGCACCTCCCCCCCAAAAAAACGATAACGAAGCGGATGAATCAACGATCCCGCTGGGGTGTAGGAGGGACGGGGGAGGGGAGGGGGGGGGGTCAGGTCCCAGAGATTCAGCCCCAACGGGACCCTCCGGCTAGGCAGCAGCAGGAGCAGCAAGGGGGGGGGGTGCCGCTGAAGTCCACGGTCTGGGGGACGCTCAGTGCTGCGAGGTGCGGTCCGACTTCCCCCCCCCACCACAACGCAGTCCCCTCTCTCACTCGGCTCCGGCGGCTGGGCCCCCCCAACCCGGCTCCCCTAAACTTTCTCCCCTCCTCTTCCTCCTCCTCCTCAGCGACTGGTGGCTCCCTCCTCCCCCTCTGGGTGGTTGCACGGCCGGCAGCAGCAAAGACTGGAACAAGCGCTGCTGCTGGGGCTGTTGCTATTGCTGTGGATGTTGCTGTTGCCGCCGCCGCTGCTGCTGCTGCCGCCGCGCCGCTTCTCCCCCTCCTTCTAGTGCCACAAACTCGGAACCGGTTGAAACCGGTTCAGACTGGGAGATTCCATCTCGGTTGAGTTTTCAGCCCATGGCGCCGCGGAGCGTTTGGAACCTGGGCCTCCTCCCCCAGCCCGCCAGCTCATTGGTCAGAGCCGGCCACAGTCGCGCCGTCAGACACGCAGCCATTGGCTGGCGGACCCATCAGTCCCACCTAAAGCCTCCACACGAGCCCGCCGCTCAGGCCCCCGCCTCTTTCCAGCAGCGATTTGGCCGCAGAGTGGGGGAAGGGAGGTAGGACGGGTTGAGAGGGAGTCTGGGTGGGGGGGGTGGTAGGCAAGGGAAAGAGGAGTGGAGCTGGGAGACAAGGGGAAGTCACACGGGGATTGGTCAATGCTACCTGCCAGTCAAAAGTAGCCTCCCTCCCCACCTCCCGCCACCTCCCCTTTCGAGACCCACAGGCCCCGATTT